>NW_022437057.1:4563125-4660399 GCF_009761245.1 Sapajus apella
TGGTGATAATGATGGTGGTGATGATAATGATGGTGGTAATAATGATGGTGGTGGTGATGATGGTGGTGGTAATAATGATGGTGGTGGTAATAATGATAGTGGTGGTGATAATGATGGTGGTGATGATAATGATGGTGGTGGTGATAATGATGGTGGTGATGATAATGATGGTGGTAATAATGATGGTGGTGGTGATAATGATGGTGGTGGTGATGGTGTTGGTAATGATGATAGTGATGAGGATGATGATAATGATAGTGATGGGGTTGGTGATGGTGGTGATTGTGATGATGAAGAGGGTGGTGATGGTGATGATGATGGACAAAGGAAGACAAAGTAGAAAACTCTCAGGACGAAGCTGTTAGGGAAGGCATTCTAGAGAAGACTTTTAGTCTCTTCCTTCATAGAGGATGAATAAGGAATCACCAACTAGATAGGGTGAGAAAGGGCAGTACCAGCAAAGAGAACAGCAAGCGCAAAGGTGTGAAAACATGACATGGCTATAACGACTATCTGGAGAAGACACCTAACTCAACCATGGCTTACTTTTACTGCACAAAGGGAGGATTGAACTTTAAATTGAACTCTTTTTGGCTGAATCACACTCACTGAGTCCCTCACAAAGGGACAGATTTCTGGGAGATTTGTTCCCACGTAGCTTGAAGCTCACCTTGGACCAGGAAATTGGACTAGCCTCCGGAAAATATTTATGGTGGAATATTTGGAGGCTGCACAAATTTGCAGATATTTTCATAATCTCTTTCACGGTTTACACAGCGTGCCACCTGCCTCTATCTCCTGAAAAGGAAAGACAGATTTTTGAAAAAAATTGGTTGAAATAAGGGAAGGGAAGTCACACAGACTATTTGGCTGGCAAAGGCCTGCTGCTAAGATAATGGAAATTGAGGCCATGCTGCAGTGGGAGGATAAATTCTGCATGTATATATGATCTGCTTTGTAGCCTCCTGAGCACTTCCGCATTTGTTATCTTTTATAAGCCTCACAAAAATCCCGTTAACGGGGGCTGTTGTCCTCATATTACAAATGAGATAACAGAAACTCAGAGAGGCCGTAGGACTTACCCAAAGGCACACAGCTAATACATGGCAAAATGGTAAGCAGCAGATTCATCTCTGAGGGTGACAAAAAGGCAGCCTTGCAAAATTTTGGCTTTAAACCAAGTTAAGTGATTCTTTAGGTTTTAGCAAGTTGCTTTACTTGAAGTTTGCAAAAGCTCCTCCACCTCGTACAAGGAAGAAGGACTGTAACCAACCTATTCTCTTGTGCCACACATAGTAAGTACAGGGCAATCAGGCCCCACATTCCTCTTTTGTGGGTTTCTCATGTATACATTTTTTGGTTCCTTAACTCCATCTTCCACACCCTATCTGCTGGATGATATCAGGGAGGCCTTGAAGCCACAAGATGGTAGGAGACATGGGATAGATGCAGCCTGGGGTCCTGTGTCACAACATGGAAGAGAATGGCTGGATCTGCATCAGACTGAGATTTTGCACATGAAGAAACTTTAAATCATTGTCCCAGGTTATATGTGCAATGGGAAGCAGAGGCAGGCTTTGAACCTCAAGCAGCCTGGCCCCAAAGCCTGTGTTCAGGCCCCTCTGTTAAGCTGCTCTCCTTCAGGTCATGCATGACCTGTACCAGCCATGCAAGAACACAGGCAAATGCATCAGTCATGATCCCAGATATCTCTGGGGGCTCAGGGACCCCTGTGAGGCCAAGAAACACTATAAAGATGGAAAAATATCCGTAGTGTAGTGTACATGACAGGTGGTGATCAGAGGGGCAGGAAGAAAATTGGTAAAAGGCCCTGAAGGACATTGAATGCCTGGCTGAAAGTTTGTACTTTCATCTGAAGGCAAAGGGGAGACCCTGAGGTTTTCTAAAGAGGGCAGAACTGGAAAGATAGCATATGGAGAACTTCAAAGAAAAGAGCAGTTAGCTGATTGTCTGTTTAGATTTGGAGCAAGGAAGAAGGGCCTGGAAGCCAACGGTTAATTGGGGATCAAGGGTTGAATACATCTTGTTAATACTGAGAGTGGGGGCCAGAGCAGAGATTAAAGCAAATTTCAGGGGCTATGGCGTGGGTCTGTATCTTGCTTTTCCCTTGAACACTGCACCTTCTGCCCGTGATGTGCGTGATAGGCCACCTCACAAAGGAAGCCTGAAACCCTTTGAAGCAGTGGAGAAGAAAAGAAAAATGGGACGGACACATGAGAATTTAATTTCTAACCAAAATTTTTATTTCATGTTCTGCAAACTTTGAGGGGAAGAAAGAATTAAAAGCCAGGCCATTGGGTCTTTTTATCTTTATAAATATTCCTACGAAACTTTGCCTCTTGGAGAGGTTTTGTCGGACACTGTTTATGTGCTGGCTTTGGTAGCTACATGCCAGCGCAGTGGTAGTGGGGTGACTTATGGGGACAGCCCAGTTGCCTGTGGTCTCCCACGGCAGGCAGCACTCTGTGTCTGTAAGAACAGAGGCATGAGTTGCTGTCTTATTCCCAGAGAGTTCAAACAGGGGACCTTGGCTGATCTGGGTGGTATGCTTCCCTGCAGTTGGCAACACCACAGAAACAAGAAGGAATGAGCGTTGTGGTTAAAGAAGGCAACTAGAGGATAGATGGAGAGACATGGGAACAAGCAACAGATACAAACAGGGAGACTTGTCACCAACAGGCATCAGCCACCTGCTACAAAGGTTGGGCAGAGCTAATGAAGCACTGAGTGAAATGGGCTTGCTCAGAGGAGCAGGATGGGTGCTGTGGGCCAGTGAGAGCTCCAGAGACCCATTTAAAGGGCATGGGGTAGGTGGCTATAGCAGCCAAGTACCACTGTGTGAAAAAACACTCCCAAATGCAATGGCTTAATACGATAATCATTTATTTTGTCTTACATGCCTGTAGGTGGGCTAGAGGTGGGCTAATCTAGGCTGGGCTTGGCTGGGGCGACTCTGTTCCAAATGTCTTTCAGCCTCCTGGGACTAGCAGAGTAACCTACGCATGTCTTTCTCATGTCAGGGACAGAATGCATGAGGACATGCCCCATTGCGTAAATATACTTCATGGCCCTGATTTTGTCATTTCTACTAACAATCTATTGGCCAGAGTCAGTACCACATGGCCAAGCCCAATGTTAAAGGGGTGGGAAGGACCTTTCCCTTGGATGGGAGACTGCAGAGTCACATGGCAGAGAGGATAGGAATAGAGGGAGGGATGATGAACCGGAGCCAGTCCACCACAGTGGCCTCAGGTAGGTCCTGCAGGCCTAGACACCTGGTAGACTTCTGATGAAAGAACCAGTGGCAGCCATTGTTGGCTGTTTTGGTTTGTTTGTCTTTGTACTGATCTACCTTGATCATTCCACCAGTCCTTAATGAAAAAGTCTCTTTCCCTGTAATTTGACTACGTTTACTTTTGTGCTTTTTTGAAATGTCATTTATAACATATCTGTGCTACAACGGAGTCCACTAAGGATGAAGAAAGCCAGCACTGGGCCCCTTAGCTAAAAGGTGTAGAGATCAGAAAAGACTTCATCTCCATCCCTCATGCTGCCTCCAGTGGACGCTGCCCTCACCAGATCCTCCCAAGTGTGCCCTTCATTCATGTGTGTGTTCATTCATTCACCCCTTTGTTCTGCAACCATTCTCAGGGCACCTTCTCTGTTATAGGCACTGCTCTAGAGGCTGGAAGATACGACAGAGAAAAAGGCACAGTTCCTGCTCTCATACAATACACATTCTCATCGAGGGAGACATAAAATAAACAAAAATAAGTACACAACGATCTTAGATTCTTATATGTGCTATGAATAAAAACAAATAACAGAGAGCTATAATAGAGAGTATAGATCCATAGGCATTGACAATGCGAGGCTACTTTGGATGAGGGCCAGGGCCAGGCTCTGCAAGGAGATGTGTGAACTGAAGTCTGAAGGAAGCAAAAGGAGCTTGCTATGAGCAGAGCCTGAGGAAGAGCATCCCAGGCAAAGGAACCAGTGATGGGGAGATGACTCTGAGGCCCAGATGAGGCCAGATCATACAGGCTTTTATGGACCATGACAGGGAGCCTGGATATTCTTCTAGGCACACTGAGGTGCCCTCTGGAAAGTATTAAGTAAAGTTGCAGCATGGCCTGATTTGTATTTTAAAAGACAATGACTGTAAAACGAATTGAAAGGTGGTTTGAATGTGATTCAAGGAGACCAGCTAAGACACTGTTCTAGTAATCCAAGTGTATTTAGTTATGGGAACTCCAAAATTTCAGTGGCTTAAAACGAAATTGGTGATGGGAGGTCTTCTCTGTGCAGTTGTTTAGGGCCCAGGCTGATGGAGCCTCTGTTATCTCCACCTTCTTGTTTTCAAGGCACCATGATAGTCAACTTCCCAGGCACAACTAACTTTGGTAGACAGTTAACCATTTCTGCTGAAAGCGTCCCTTCTGATGACCAAAAATTCATGCTCACCCTTCTTCTTACACAGAGTACACCATCCTTTCTTACAAGAATACCATAATTTCAATGTGGTGTGTTGTGGAGCCTTTGCCATCAGGCCTAGGTATGGCTCCTTTTGATCTATTGGCTCATGGTTTATAAGTTAATTTATCTTCCTCCTCCCTCCGCACTCAATGAGTATTAGCAGAGGAGGGACAGAGTCAGACACAGCTGTCACTGGTCCATAACGGTGATGAAATCCTGCTGATCAGACGTTTTGAGGTCACTCTACTCCATCAGTGGTGGCAGTTCCCTGTTTAAAGTCTGAATCTGCTGGCTGCAGATAATTCCATTGTCCATTGTTCTCTGTGGTCCCTTCCTCTGCCTTCTAGAAGCTTCTTTCTTGCTCATTATCCTCCATGGACACATCTGAAACAGGTGTTGGTAAGAAAGCGTTTCTTGGAGACCATGCAGCTTTCCAGTCCACTTCCTGTATATGCACTCAGGAGGGTCCAAGCAAGGGTTTTAAGGGTCAAGTGCTCAAAGTTTGCTTTGTGTTTGTTTATGCAGTTTATTTGGTTTAGTCTCATGGTCTCTTCTGTAGTAGAATTCCCTAAACAACATAGTAGACTTCTAATCCATTTACATCCAATCAGTTCCATCTTCTGGTAGCTACATCCAAAATATTTTTCTAGGTATATAATTCTCTATTCTAATTTATTTCATTGTTTTTTCCTCTTCCTTCTTTTCTCTTTCAACTTAATAGCAGCTGCTGAGGTCTTCAAGCTTGGGTAGTGTGTTAGTCAACTAGGATGTCCATTCACAGACTGGGTGACTTGAATGACCAAAACAAAAAACAAATGTATTTTCAAACAATTCTGAAGGCTGGATGTCTAAGATCAAGGTGTTTGCAAGGTGAGCATCTTCTGAGGTTTCTTTCCTTGGCTTGTTAATGGCCACCTCCTCCACGTAGTTTGTCCTCACATAGCCTTTCTTCTGTGTGTGCACGTCCCTAGCATCCCTTTGTCTTCTTATGAGGACACCAGTCCTATTGGATTAGGGTCCTAGCTCTATGACCCTATTTAATCTTAATTACCTCTTTAAATGCCATGTCTTCCGATACAATCACTTTGGGAGTTAGGGCTTCAATATATAAATTCTGGAGTCACAACTAAGTCCATAACAGGTGGAGAGACTACATCCTTAATTTTGTCTCTGCTCTCAGTTTGCCTATAGAGAAGGAAGTGGACAAGATCACTGATTTCCAACTTTGTAACACAGATCTCTTTTATAGGAGACAGATGATGCAATCATAGACATAAAAGGAGGGGTAGGGAGTACAGCGCCAAGGAAGTCAAAAGAAGTGACAATTTCCAGAGGGAGATGGGACCCGCAAAGTGAAATGCTCCCAAGCTCTCCTTGGGGTCCTGTTGGGAGACAGAGCTAGCTTGGGATGGAAAGGGGATGTCAGGGTATCACTGAGCAAGTTGAGCTGAGGATCAAGCCTTGTGGCTCTTGAGTTTCTAGGAGTGTTTTCTAGCAAGTGATATAGGGTCCCTGGGGTTGGTGAGTTGGCTTTAGGTGGTATGCTCAGAGGGCCAATAAGGGTCAGTGTAGCCTGGCTATGTTTATGTCATGGCCTGAGATCTCATTTCAAATACAGCCTCTACATTCATGCAAAGCAAAGGACTGGGTGCAACCTTAGGGAACCAGAGTTAAGGGGAAGATTCTTCTTAGCATCTCTCTGATCCAACAGTATGAAGACAGGCTTCAGGGATAGAGATGGGATGTCCAGGACCTAATATTTTATTGTGTTTTCTTTTCCAATTACCTTTAATAGTAGGTGTGGCAGAAACAGCTAACTGAGCACCTGAGATCTGTATTTCCCCTCCACGGTGTATGGTTGTTGCCGGGAAGTGACTGCCCAGCCATTGACTACACTTTCCTGCTCTCTTGAATCTGGAGAGTAGCATGCTGCTAGCTCTGATCAGAGTGATATATGAGTAGACATGAACTACTTCATTGTTCGGTCCAGGTGGCAAAATGTCTGATGTGCTTACCTTACAAACTCTCTTGCCCATTGGTGAAAACCTTGGATTCCAAGTGCTGAGATGGTAGTTTCACAAGAAGACGAGGGAAATACTTAGAAGGGAAATACCTAACCAGAACTATCCGTTTTGGACTTGACTTTTTTTAAAGTTTTAAAAAATAAAAAAAGAATCTTTATTGTGTGTAGCTACTGGGTTTCGGGATTATTTGTTACAGCAGCTAATATTATTTACCCTGACAAATATAAGAAGTGATGTTGCATTTCCATTTTGGTAATGATATAAGCTTTCCTCAAAGTAAGTTTATTTAAATAAGGAAATGAGTACACTTAGAGAGCAATGTTAAATCAACAATAGTACAAATATACAAAACTAAGAAAAAAAATTTTCTTAAATGACTAAATTTGGGAAGCACCTGCCTGTAGCAAGCACAGATGTTCTCACGTCAACTTTGAAGAGATGGAAGAGAATTATAGACTAGAGAATTTCAAGAAGGACAGAGTAATCAACGTATTCAATGCCATTAAGTGTTTCTTGGGGTTCTATAGGGAAAATGCTAATGATGCTAGATCAGGGGGATGTTTCAGCATATTGGGCAAAATTAATCTTAGGATGAAGCAATCTGACCCCACAGCTTACCAAAGTAGTATTTCAATAATTTGTGGGGTAGATGTGATCCCCAGAAGTGTTTTATTGGGCCTATACAATGATTTTTTTTTTTTAAATAAGCAACCCTTCACTGATCTGGAGATTTTACATAAAAGTCAGAATTTCTAGTTTCTCTTGAAAAATCAAAATATCTAGCCAACACTGGGCCAGCATTTCCCATAGCCTCCCTGCCTCCCCCCAAACCACATGCACCCAGCAGGCTTCAGCTGAGCTCAGTAGTGAAGTTTCCTCCAGACAGGGCATTTCTCCACAGTCCCCACCACTCCTTACTGTCTATCTCCCTGACCCTGAGGCCAAGTGGCCAAGTGACAGTGACCGTGCATCACTTACACTGATGCTTTGCTTTGGGAAGAGGACTATTTCTCTGTTCCCGTGCCTCTATCACATGGGAAAAACAAACTGTTAAGTAAAAGGGCCATGTGTTTCAAGAAAAATTGGAGAGAACATTTTTTTGGCAGAAGTTAAAAATATTCTTTTGGGTTTAATATGTAAATACAGAGAGTCTGTATTGAAAGAAAACAACTGAAAACACCATTAAAACAAGAAATGGTTAAAACTATAACCAATCTATGGCAAAGATGTGTGACAAAGAGCTTAATGAACTGAAAAGTAAAATCACTTTGAGGTTTGTTTTAGAGGGCTAATTAAACAGGCAATAATGTGTGAAAGTAAATAGATATATTTGATCTGCGTCACTCATTTTGATAAAGTACCCACTCCTCTAGACTTTTAAGTTTGTGACCATTGCTCATTAGCAAGCACAGTAAACCTTTAGAAGGTCTAGGGAAATGGAATACATTCAGAGAACAGGACGAAGAGTTGAGGACTATAATATTGTCCTGTGGAGTATTATTCCTGCGTCTTCCCACATCCTTCCTTTGCTTGCTCCCTTTCAACCCCTCCCCGCATTCCTAGTGTCCCCCATGTACTCCAAGAGTCTGAAAGCCCCTTGCTACTTCCCAGCTTTGTGCTGCTCCTGATGCTCAGAATGGGCAAAGCCGTCTCCTTTCTGTTGCCTGTGGCAAGCTCAGCAGAGCCCTGATCAAAGTTATAGCCCTCCAGGGACCATCTGTACAAAGACAAAACGGGAAATCCCTCCTGGATGTTCCCGTAGCTGAATGGGGAGATGCAGAAGACACAGGCTTTTAAGAAGGGACGAAATTTTAAATGAAATAAAGAGACATTAAAAGAGGAGGAAATGAAGAAATATCAATGCAAATGCAGTGTAAGCCTCATAGCCTAATGAAAATGCCTAATGTAAATCATAAACATTATTTATCTAATATGCAACATAAAATAATGGGAAGATCTGTACCCAGGGTCAAAGCAGACTCAACTTCAAATCCTGGTACCACCATCTACTTCCCATCGACCTTCTGTAAGTTGCTTCATGTCTATGAATGCAAGTTTTCTCATTAAAATGGATGTAAAATTCCTTACCCTATACATGGTTGAGTCATAATGAGATCACATGCACAGGGCCTGGCATAGGGCCTGGTACAGAGCAGCTGCCTTGAGAGTAAAGTATGTTCCATGACTCAGTTTTATTGAAATGGTTACTTCAAATGATCTCCTTGGAGGCAGACACACCTAGGCAAAGAATCCCCTGAGCTGCATTGTGGTAACAGCAAAATGTAGGAAAACCACACTACATGAGAAATAGTAAACCTCTATTGAACAGCTGTATTTGCTGGTCTGGCCTGGACATTGCAAATTTTCACTGCAGTATTGTGGAAACAGCAAAGTTTTTGGAGCCTAACTAATCTGAATCTGCCATTCTTAAGGGCACAGGTTCTGGGTAATAATAAGAAAAGCCACATTTTCCAAGGCATCTTGCTATCAGCATGAGCTTTTGCAAAGCACTTTATAGACATCATCTGAACCACCCTCTGCAGTTGGCATTCTTATTCCTGTTTTACACATGAAGAAACAGGCTAACAAATGTTAGGCAACTTGCTCAAGGTCCAACGGCCTTTGCTTGAAACCACTGCTACAGCTCCCTGTTGAATGCTGGCCCTTCACTGAGCTTACCCCTTTCCTGAACTCCTGCCTCACTGCCCCGCCAACCCTGTCCCATCTCTCTTCTCCTTAACAGGACCCCAGCCTCACTAGATTGTCATGCATCTGTCACTGTGATCCCAGTCTCTTACTGGGCCTCCATGAAACATCTGAATGGCTATCTGCACCCCATAATAAGGGTGTTTCCTGTCTGGAGTTTGCTTCTCTTTCACCCTGCAGATGAGCTTATCATGGGTTACCAATGCCTGGCACAGGACCTGGTATCTAATCAGTGCCCAGTACACCCAAATCTTCTTTTCCTCTGACCCTGCTACCTTAACATGCGGAATGTTTCTCATTCTTATTTCAAAAGGTATGCCTTTAGCAAAAGCCAAAGAAGATATACAAACGGCCAACAAGCACTGGGAAATGTGCTCACCATCATTAATCATTAGAGAAATACAAATCAAAACCACAATGAGATACCACCTCACACCCATTCCTATGTCCACTATCAAAGAAGCAGACAATAACAGGTGTTGGCCAGGACGTGGAGAAATCGGAACCTTTGTGCATTGCTGGCGGGAATGTGAGCTGGTGCAACTGCTGTGGAAAACAATTCAGCGGTTCCTCAAACAACTAAAAAGTAGAATTACCATAGGATCCAGAAATCCACTCTGGGTAAAAATTAAAGAGTGAAAGCAAGGTCTTGAAGAGCTATTTGTGTATCCATCTTCATTGAAGCATTATTCACAGTAGCTAAAAGATGAAAGCAACACAAGTGTCCATCGACAGATGAATGGATAAGCAAAAGGTGACACATACATATGGAACAATATCTATGAATATTATTCACATGAATAATACTTACAAAGATGATATGCTGGTTATTGATGATATGAAGATGATATGAATGCTGGTTATTGAAGATGATATGAATGTTATTCAGCCTTAAAAAGGAAGGGAATTCTGACACATGAGGCAACATGAATGAGTCTTGAGGACATTTGCTAAATGAAATAAGCCAATCACAAAAGGACAAATACTATGTTTCCACTTACGGGCAGTACCTAAAGCGGTTAAAAATCACACAGGCAGAAAGCTAGAATGGAGGTTACCAGGGGAGGAGGGGATGGGGAGTCAGTGTTTTATAAGTACCGAGCATTCATTTTGCAAGATGAAAAGAGTTCTGGAGATGAATGGTGGTGATGGTCGCACAACAATGTGAACCATGCACTTAAAATGGTTGTGATGGTGAATGTTATGTGTATTTTTCCATGCTGAAAACATGGGGGAAATAGCGTGTCTTTGGAACCTACAAGCCGTTATTATTTGTACTCTTCAGAACTGTAGCTTATTTAGCACACCATTTTGACAATTAAAGGTTACACTTAATCTATCTTGTGTGTGAAGTCTTGCATCCCCTGAAGTCTGAGGAAGGAAAAAATGCCATCATATGATCATTTCATTATATAACACTTCATGCAACACCCGGGAGGAAGCGGCTCCAGGAGAAAGATAAAAATACTTTCCGAGATTAAAAAAAAAAAAAAAAATCGCTGCTGCTGCTTCCTTTTTCTCCATTATTTCAAATCCAGACAGGCAAAAGTGAGTAATTAAAAAAAAAAGTTCTGAGGTTATTTAAAATGAATTTGGATAACGACCAAGCAGTTCCAACATTAATAGCACGGCAGGCAAGTCGCCGTGTTGGACTCTGTCACCCAGTTGCCTACTATCCCAAATGACTTCTCCACAGAGTCTAGACTTTGTGTTTAGGCGTGTGAAGGTTGTTTTTAGTTTTCTGTCTGGTGTGTGTGTGTGTGTGTGTGTGTGTGTGTGTGTGTGCGCCAAAATGATTAAAAACTAGCTGGGCTCAGACACTGTCTTTCACCTTCCTTCTCCACTGTGCAAATAGCCTTAGACACACAAAGTCAAGCAAAGCGGATTTGGGAAACTTCAGAGAGTATGTGTGCACGTGAACACACACACCTGTAGGTAGGTGGGTAGCTACGTGTGTATGACAGATAAACAGAAAGATTGAAAGATGAGAGATGGACACACCAAGAGATAAAACTACATTCCAGCATTAGGATAAGCTTCAAGCCTGGATATCCTTGGAATGTCTAAATGTTTCCTGCCTTGGCTTTTGCATGGCTCCCTCTAATGTGCTTTCATCACAGACTTTTATGTTGACAGATCCAAAATGGCTGAAAAAGCCCCACTTTTGTAGAATGTGCTCTAGGGAGACAATGGTTATCCTTGCTTATTTTGAAGGGTGTGTGTGTGTATCTACTAAGTGATATTTACCGGAATAGAGTTAGAAGAATAGAAGCATGAATGAAACACAATTCCACCATCAAGAGGTTAGACACCTAGTGGAATAGAAGACAGGCACATCAACAGGCCAGTGTATTTCAGGAGTTGCTAATCCAGCTCCCGCCGGGACTGGGCAAGTTGGTGTGAGTGGCCAAAAGCTACCCAGTGGGGCCACCTGCGCATCAGAGTTCATGAGCCCCTCTGGAAAGGGAGCCAGAAGCTCAGCTCTGCCTGACTGTTGCCATGCAATAAAATAGTCCAGGGTGGCTGTATTTCCCAATTTTTAAAGAACAACCCAAATGTGGTTTTGTGCCTGTATAAAATTTCAGAATATTGGTACTTTGTCAACTAATTTAAAAGGTTATTTTTAGAATTGGGATCTTGCTCTGTTGCCCATGCTGGAATGCAGTGGTTCAATCATAGCTCACTACAGCCTTGAAATCCTGGGCTTAGGCAATCCTCCAGGCCTCAGCCTCCTGAGTGGTTCAGACAACATGAGCACACCACCACGCCCAGCTGACTTTTAAATTTTTTGCAGAGACAGGGTCTTGTGTTGTTGCTCTGGGTCTTGAATTTCTGACCTCAAGCCATCCTCCTGTCTTGGCCTCCCAAAGTGCTGAGATTATAGGTGTGAGTCACTGTGCCAGGTTACCAGGCCTATTAAAAAAATCAGTATGTGCAGGCCAAATGTAATACAAAGGAGGACTGGGTTCAGCCAGTGATGCCAGTAATAATCTCTGATATCACAAAGTATTAGAAACAATATAAGAGTATAGAGGAGAGACAGAGAGAGAGGAGACAGAGACTAATTCCACAAGGTGAGGAAGGGGTTAGGGAGGAGAACTGCACAGTGTTCAGTTTTTCACCAAGCAGAAAAGTAACGGGGAAAGGCATTTCTGGTAACAGGAGCAGCACATAACAAAGCACGGTAAAGTGTGCCTAGGGTGTGGGCTGTCACAGGGCAGGGCCTGTACCCTTCCAGCCATTGCAATGCATTCCTTTCTGTATTCCACCCAATAAATACATTTCCTGTCATTTGTAAGCCACTGAATCTCATGAGCATGCCACACGAGAGACCATATGGGCAGACAGGGAAGAATTAAGGTTAGGCCTTCTGTGAAGTCTCAGAGCCTTGGTGCAAATCTAGGGAGGAACCTCTGGGGCAGGAGGGTGGCAGGAGGGGTGCAGGGGAGAAGGCATTCCAGGCTTTTCTCTGGATGCATCATGAATAGGGACAGATGTGTCACCTGCCCTACCACTGGCTGCTGGGACCACAAATATCCAGACATCTGGAAAAAAATCAGAAGGGCAATATGGAGAAGGTGTGTATTTTCAGGAAGCATCTACCTCATGTGGCCAAGTGGAATTCCCACCCCACTTCACCTGGCCACGTGGTAAAGGCAAGCTGGATCCCAGGGACTGATATATCTGTTTTTGCAGTGAGAGTCACAGAAATCCTGCATTTAAAAGGTGTAGTTGCGTGGATGTATTTGTAACTCATCTGTGGATCGGTTTCACTTTGCTTGGCCCTCTGGTAACTTATTGGGATGAGCCTCATAGAGGTAAGCGGTAGGATCCCATCTTGAAGACTAACTGCCCTATAGAACTGTTTCCCTTCCAAAGTAAGCTGAGAAAATGGACCACACTTTTTTCCCCCACTTTTCCCTAATGCACAGTTTTCCTCATTCATTTCCATCATTCAACATCCATTGAGAGCCAGGCACTGGGCCCTGCCCTTGAAATACAGATACAAATAAAATGTGACCCCTTCTTTTTTTAAAAATATATATCTTATTGCATTTTAGGTTTGGGGGTACACATGAAGGATATGCAGGATTGTTGCATAGGTACATACATGGCAATGTGGTTTGCTGCCTTCCTTCCCATCACCTACATCTGGCATTTCTCCTCGATTTAACCCTCCCCAATGCCCTACCCTGCCACTGTCCCTCCCATAGTTCCCCCCTACAGACCCCTGTGTGTGATGCTCCACTCCCTGTGTCCATGTGTTCTCATTGTTCAACACCCACCTATGAGTGAGAACATGTGGTGTTTGATTTTCTGTTCTTGTGTCAGTTTGCTGAGAATGATGGTTTCCAGGTTCATCCATGTCCCTACAAAGGATATGAACTCATTGTTTTTTATGGCTGCATAGTATTCCATGGTGTATATGTGCCACATTTTCCCTGTCCAGTCTATCATCGATGGGCATTTGGGTTGGTTCCAGGTCTTTGCTATTGTAAACTATGCTGCAGTGAACGTTCATGTGCATGTGCCCTTATAATAGAATGATTTATAATCCTTTGGGTATATACGCAGTAATGGGATTGCTGGGTCAAATGGAATTTCTATTTCTAGATCCTTGAGGAATTGCCACACTGTTTTCCACAATGGTTGAACTAATTTACACTCCCACCAACAGTGTAAAAGTGTTCCTATTTCTCCACATTCTCTCCAGCATCTGTTGTCTCCAGATTTTTTAATGATCGCCATTCTAACTGGTGTGAGATGGTATCTCAATGCAGTTTTGATTTGCATTTCTCTAATGACCAGTGATGATGAGCATTTTTTCATATGTTTGTTGGCCTCATATATGTCTTCTTTTGTAAAGTATCTGTTCATATCCTTTGCCCACTTTTGAATAGGCTTGTTTGTTTTTTTCTTGTAAATCTGTTTTAGTTCTTTGTAGGTTCCGGATATTAGCCCTTTGTCAGATGGGTAGATTGCAAAAATTTTTTCCCGTTCTGTTGGTTGCCGATTCACTCTAATGATTGTTTCTTTTGCTGTGCAGGAGCTCTGGAGTTTGATTAGGTCCAGTTTGTCTATTTTGGCTTTTGTTGCCAATGTTTTTGGTGTTTTAGTCATGAAGTCCTTGCCTATGCCTATGTCCTGAATGGTTTTGCCTAGGTTTTCTTCTAGGGTTTTTATGGTGTTAGGTCTTATGTTTAAGTCTTTAATCCATCTGGAGTTAATTTTAGTGTAAAGTGTCAGGAAGGGGTCCAGAGGTGTCAGGAGGAGGTCCAGTGACCCCTTCTTTCAAAGATATCCGTTCCACTTGATCTGCTTGCTGCATGTAAGCAGGAGTTTAGAGATTTGACTTTGTTCAGAAATTAATGACTGGAATGGGCTTTCAGTCTCCTCTCTCATCTTGTGGGTGTGTGGAGCACTCAAAAATCTCAACGCCAGAATGAAGAGAAATGGGAACTTTCATGTACTGCAGGTGGGAAGTGAAATGGTGCAGCCACTGTGGAAAACAAGATGGTAGTTCCGCAAGTGATTAAAAATAGAAGTACCATATGATAAAGTAATTCTATTTCTGGGTGTAGAGCCAAAAGAATTGAAAGCAGAGTTTTGAAGACATATTAACATATCCATACTCATATCAACGTTATTCACAATAGCCAAAAGGTGGAAACAACCCAAGCAGCCACTGATGGATGAATGAATAAGTGAAATGGGGCACATCCCTATAATGGAATGTGAGTCCACCTTAAAATGGAAGGAAATTCCGGCCACGTGCGGTGGCCACCTGCAATTCCAGCACTTTGGGAGGCCAGCAGGTGGATTGCTTGAGTCCAGGAGTTCAAACCATCCTGGGAAACATGGCGAAACCCTGTCTCTACAATTTTTTTTTTTAATTAGCTGGGTGTGGTGGCATATACCTACAGTCCCAGCTGCTCAAGGAGCTGAGGCAGGGGAATCACTTGAGCTCAAAAGGTCGAGGCTGCAGTAAGCCGAGATCAGACCACTGCCCTCCAGCCTGTGTCAAAAAGAAAAAAAAATGTGATTTCGCTTACATGAGGTAACTTGACTAGTCAATTTATAGAGACAGAAAGTAGAATGGTGATTGCCAGGGGCTTGGGGGTAGGGATGGGAGGTGTTGTTTAATGGGTATGATTTTAGTTTTGCAAGATAAAAAGAGTTCTGGAGAGTGGGTGCACAACAACGTGAAGATACTTAACACCACTGAACTATGCACTTGAAAATGGTTAAGAAGGCAAATTTTGCATTACGTATATTGTGTCATAATTTAAAAAAAACACAAACCTACACACCAGATATGCTGTTACTGCATACTGAACAGTGCCCACACCCAGGTACCGCCACGCGACTGCTCTGCCTTTCAGCGGGTCCTGCCAAACCTATGGGTGCAGAAGGTAACACTCTTTGCAATCTGACCTCACTTACCCTGACAGCCTCTGTCGTCTCCCCTCCCCTACTGTCCGGCCGCACTGAACTCACTGGATAAACAAGCTATGCTGGCTTGTTGAATAAATGAATTTTTGCATATGCTGGAGATGGGTTGAGATCTTACAGAGGAACATGAGGGCTAAGTCGTGGAGAAAGGCAGATGTCTTTCTGTTAGTTATTTTAACTGTTGTGTAATAGTGAGAAAGTACCTGTGCTATATTCTTGAATATAGACTGACTGAGCCACGAAGGACTCAAACCATAACATTGACATAATCATCATTTACGTAGCTTTCTAGCATGTTTCTCTGACTTTTCCCATCTTACCTCCACTAGAAGTCTGAGAATTAGAAATTATCTCTATTTTATAGACGGAAATACTAAGGTTTCTGATATGCTCTGACTGTGTCCTCACCCAAATTTCATCTTTCCCATGCTGTTCTCACGATAGTGAATAAGTCTCATAAGATCTGATGGTTGCATAAAAGGGAGTTCCCATATACAAGCTCTCTTTCCTGCTGCCATTAAGATATGACTTTGCTCCTGATTCACCTTCCACTGTAATTGTGAGGCCTCTCCAGCCATGTGAAACTGTAAGTCAATTAAACTTCTTTCCTTTATGAATTACCCAGTCTCGGGTATGTCTTTATTAGCAGTGTGAGAACAGATTAATAGAGCTTCTCTGAGAAAAAGGACTATCCCTAGGTCACATAGCTAATAAGCTGAAGCAGGGCTGGAACCGTTTTTCTGGCTTCTGATCCAATGCTCTTTCCTCTTTATCAGTAATTCTCAAACTGGAGCAGGTCTTAGCATCATCTGGAAGGCTTGTTAGGGAAGGATTGGTGAGCCCCATTCCAGAATCTCTGATTCAGCAGGTTTAGGGTGGAACCAGGATATTCACTTCTCTATCAAGCTTATAAGGATACCAATGTTGCTGGGTCCAGGGGCCATGCATTGAGCACTACCAGGCTACATCAAAGCTGCCTCATCTTCTAGACAATGGACACTGCCCAGTGACTGTCCTTGTGGTGTGGGGACGCACTACCATCAGGGATACCCATAGTGGTCACAGTCAAGGTTTAAAGGGAGTCCATATAGAACACTTTTCCTTCTCAAGTTTGGAACCAATTGAGAAATAAGGCACAGGAGGCAGAGATGAACATTTACCCACTTTGTTACTCAAAAAGCTGATTGAAAAATAAGGCTTTAGATGGTGGTCTTCATAGGTTTCCTAAAAAGTTGCCTCTGAATTGAAATGTAATCACCCAAATTGTTGGTCTTCAGTCTTGCTGGGGCAGAGCTCTGAACTGGTAAGCTCACCACACAGTGGAGAGCAGACAAGAATGGGCCATTTCTGGGGAGCAGGTAGATTCAAAACAGAAAGCAGAGCTTACCCGTTCTCTCCTCCCTGAGAGACAGCCACTGACATCCAGGAGATGACCAGGCACTCATAGCTGTGCCTTGGTGTTCTGTTCAATGTAAAAAGAATTTCTTCCAACATCAGCATCAGACAAGGGCACTCTGTGACCATGATTGAGCAAGACAAACACAAGACCACTTTGAAATCATGTCTGAACACAGGCAAAAGTAAGAACATTGTCTAAACCACAAAATCCCAGTTATCTCTCTCTTTCCACTGGCATGACCACTGACAGCTGCTCACTTTAACCTGCCTTCCTTAAGATATAAGATTTATTGAGATGAGCAAGCATAGACTTACCACCCCTTCCCCACAACATCCAACCTGGAGCAAAGCCTGGTTTCCTTAAAGGCTCCTCGAAATGGCCTTACACAAGCTCTGATCCTTTAATAAGTCTTCCTTAATCCTCTCCTACTGAGACACCCCATGGTATACATTCTCTCTTGCTTAATGAGTAATAAACATAAGGTGTTTAACTACAGGTGTATTCCTAGTGGTCTCTGACTTCATAACTCTGACATCCAAAACTCACCAATCAGGGATAGAGTGGGAGGAAGGAAGAAGAGATATAGGTGTGTTTGTCCCATGCTTTTTCTTTCCATCTATGGAGACTTGAGAAGAGGAATAAGTATCCCCTCCATCAACAGTTACCTGGCAGACCCAACTAACGCTGAAGTCTTTTCGTCCTTCCTGCCAGCTGGTCATGCTCTGCTTGAATCTCGGGTGATGGACAATTCCCAACTTCCTCTTTCAGTTCCTTAGGTCTTCAGTCAGACTTGCCTACTTGATGTTCCTACACAGTCTTGTGGCTGCAGTGAATCCCATCTCCTGGGAGAATCAAATTAAATGCTACTACAGGAAAACTTCTAATAAATGAAGGCGCTGAGCAAACATAGCAATGGCAAAAACAGCCACCACCAGGATGACTTACTCACCCAGAGGAAGAAGTGAGTGAGGGACAGGAGAAGAAGGAGGACCATCCACAATGCTGGTGCTTTCAGCCATCTGTATTGCTGGTCTACCCGCTGGTATGGAAGTCAATAGGGAAACCAGAAGTGTAATGCGAGTGCGTCATAGAAGGGACTTTCGTCACAGCTGCCACGACAGACTCCTGCCTATGTGGCAGACACCAAGTAGGCACTTTACCCTCCAAGCCTCATTTAACTCCCAGAAAACCTCCTTTGCAAATGAAAGTGTTTTCACTACCATTTTGCTCCTAAAGAAAGTGGGACTCAGGGATGCTAAAGATTTGCTCAGGGTTACACAACATGTGATGTCTGTCAGCCACCAAAGTCCGCATGTCAAACCACTGCGACATTCCTGGAAATCTCCACTTTCAAATGCTGTGGCCAACTACCTAATCACTATTTTTTTAAAAGAACATTTTATTATGTTAACCAAACCTCTACTCTGCAATTAACTCTAATTACACAAGCAATTAAATTGGGAGTAAGATTATTGTGCAGTTTGAAGCTATTTATGCTGACATTAGATTTTCCTCTAATTAATTCTTGTTTCTTTGTTCTGATTGTTGTTTAATTAGCCGACTGTCTAATTTCTGTTTTTTAAGTACCAGTTTATCCCTATGCCCACGCATCTGAGCCCACCACATCTGCTTTGATGGAACGTCCCAGAGAGGAGGAAGAGAAAGAAGAATTGATCAATTTCTCTTAAACTACTTGGAAGCAAAGCTTGGCTTGATCAATGTATTGTTGGAAGTAATTGCAACACATGGAGTTTGTTAATATAATCTATAGTATAGTAAGTACTCTATCTGATTAATGACCTTGTATAAAATCCAGGGTGATCAACAGTGTCACTCAAGGTCCTAGAACTTCTTTAGTGTTAGAGAGTATCTGGCTGGGGGGACTGTCTGAAGACCTACAGACTGCATTAATTTGTTTCTGGCTGAAATCATTTCAATTTAACATGAATCTGTCTGATGATAAATGGCTTTGTCATTAGCAGTCGACTCATACCAATCAGAAACTCTAATTGGATGTTGATGAAGTTGTAAAACTAGGTACTGATGAAAGAGCTAACGTTTAGACGGTCATAGGCTATGAAGAGAAAACTGTAATACAGTTCCTTGGGTGTGATACGTCTGGGAATCACTGACTTAATCATAGGTCAACATTTCTCAGAAATGAACTTTACAGATGTCATCTCATTCAGCTCTTTATTTTCTCTCTTTAAACATTTGTGTACCTCCCTGAGAATTATCCCCTCTATACCTATAACCACGGCCTTTTGACCCTCCCTCAAAAATCCGTCTTTGGGCCCAACTACGGTTGACGGATATTGCGATTATTGCATGGAGAATACTTACACTAAACATTGTTTTATATCAAAAATTTAAGTTTAATATAAAGCCTGTATTTTTACTTGGTAAATATGGCAACTCCGGTCCTAATGGTTTTGGAATTCTACTCTGTTGAAAAGATTGTCCCTTCCTAAAGCACCTTTACAGGTGACCTTGTTGTTACGTTTTAAGGAATTATAACAAAGTAAGAATGTACGAAGCACTTTAAACAGGGGTTTTCAACCATTCCAAATATAAGGACTGCTTTATTATATGTAAATACTGTAGACTCTTACATGGTAGTTGTTTTAGTGGAGAATAGATATAATTAGAATTTTTTGTGTGCGTATTTAGGAAAATCTTTCATGATTGATAGACTTGTTTTAAAATGCCAGCAAATAGTAAATCATTGCAATAAACATTACAATAGTGTAAATAAATGAAACAAACAACAAAATAGGCTCAGATATAACAAATATTTTGGAATTATCAGACAAGGAATTTGAAATAATTATGATTAATATGCTAAAGATTCTAATGGAAAAAGGTAGACAACATGAATGAACAGAAGGGTGAGATAAGCAGAGAAATTGGAACTCTGAGAAAGAATCAGAAGAAAATGTTAGAAATCAGAAACACTGTAACAAAAATAAATAATGTCTTCAATGTCTCATCAGTAGACTTGACATGGCTGAAGAAAGCATCAATGAGGTTAATGATAGGTCAACAGAAACTTCAACAGAAATACTGAAATGCAAAAAGAGAAAAATGAAAGACAATCACACACTGGACTATCCAAGAACCATGGGACGATTTTAACAGGTGCAACCTACACACAGTTGGAATACCAGAAGAAGAAAGAATGGAGCAAAAGAAATAATGGAAGTAATAATGGCTGAGAAGTTTTCAAAATGAGTGACGGACACCAAAACACATATCCAGGAAGCTCAGAAGCTCAGGGAACAGCAAGCAGGATAAATAGCAAGAGATCTACACCTGGACATATGACATTCAAACTTTAAAAAACCTGAAGGCAAGAGAAAATATTGAAAGAAATAGAGGAAAAAGACAACTTACCTATAGGGAACCAGTGATATGAATTACAGTGGATTTCTTACCAGAAATCATGCAAGCAAGAAAAGAATTGAATGAAATAAAGTGTTCAAAGAAAAAGCTCACCAACCTGGGATTATATAGTCAGTGAAATTGTCCTTCAAAAAAGAAGAAGAAATAAAGACTTTCTCAAACAAAAACTGAGGGAATTATTTGCCAGCAGACCTGCCCTCTAAAAAATGGTAAAAGAAGTTATTTGGGGAGAAGAAAAAATTATATAGGACAGAAACTCTGATCTACATAAAGAAAGGGAGAGTGTAAAAAGAGGAATAAATTGAGGCAAAGTAAAATATTTTATTTTTCTTATTTTTACCTGATATAAAATTATAAGTAATTGGGTGATTACAGCAAATAAATGAGTGAAATGAATAACAGCAATGCCACAAGGATGGGAAGGAGAAATCAGGAGCTCCCTGCTATATCGTACCCATGCTACACATCTCCATGTGGCTGACTGTGATTCATTTAAAATATACATGGCAAATTTTAGGCCAACCACTAAAAATTTTAAAAGGAAGAATAGTTGTATGCTAAGAGGAGAAATCAAATGAAATCATGTAAAAATTGGTGGAAAGCAAAGAGAACATAGATGTTGGTGGTCTTTGAGAAGCAACCCTATGCCCAGGGCTTTACCTAGCTCCAAACTGAATTCTAGGGAAGAAAGATAATAGAAATCCCAAAATAACCTGGAACAGAGGAGCATGTCCCCTCTGCTCTCCTGTCGTCTCCCACTTCCTCAGCAAAAGTCATGGAAATGGCAACATTTTTGGAGCAGAAGTGGCTGCATGGCAGCAGGAGATTCCTCCCAGGCTTCCATATGACTAGGGTGGTGTGGACCACAACAGAATGGCCCCTGTGTCCCCTTTGAGGGCCATGGAAGTGACTCGGGCAGATCCAGTGAACATGAAGAGATCTTGAAGTCACAAAGAAAGTCACAGGTGTGACTGGCAAGGGCTCATCACTGAAGATGACCCTATGGGAACCAATCTTTACAGTGGAAGCAGGCATGGGAGGTCAGCAATGCTGAGGACCACATGGCCCCACCCCATCCCTTCTGCCAAGTGAGGGGCAGGATCCTGGAAGCTGCCTGAGACACAGGGGTAACACCAGAGAAAGGAGAGGAGATCACCCTATATTGACTGATATTACAGTTCCAAATTCTTTTGAAATAAATACTCAAAAAGGAAATAGGGGTCAGACATAGAAAATGTAAAATTATGCTTTGTGGGCTGAACCTGATACCTCACACAATTCCAGTGAATGAGTGATTTATAAACATAGGACACATTCACACAGAACATAGATGTGAAATTATTCTTGCATTCAGGCTGCAGTCTGCACGTGGTGCTAAAAGCATCTAGGGATGCCCATGACCTATTAATCTGTGGTCCTCCTGGCACCCTCAGGCTGAGAACCACCACTTTACAGGTCCCAAACTGCTTTTTCATCGATAACAACTCCTGCAAGGAGTCCTTTGTAAATATCCCACACGTGAACCTTCACAGAAGTCTGCACAGCAGTACAGGGACTCCCGAAAGAATTAGAAACCTGGGGATTCTCTTCGTGCTTCCGAGTGTCACCTACTCAAAGCAGGCGGAGCCCATGGCCTTAGCGTTTGGAGATGCATGTTCAAGTTCTATCTCCATGGTTAACTTTGCCTTGAGCAAGCAACATCTCCATAAGCTTGGTTGTCCTCTTTCTGAAAATGAAGGTAGTAATTCGGGATATTTTGTTTGCATTTTTTTTCCTGTGAATAAGCAATTTGGTTAATTCTTGGGAGCAAGAGACCACCTAAGACCAGGTAGAAGCATGTACTTTCTCCTTTTGGAAGTGTGCACTTGAATTTGCTTTTTCTCAGACTGCCGGAACCATGGGGAAAAAGCAGACCAGCTTGGGATTGGCACAGGCTTGGACATCTGGGCTAATGGCTGATCAAGCCTTTCTCCTATGAACTTAAGTTCAGTGCCTGGTTGCTGGGCAAGCCAGAAGAGCAGGCAGAGCTCAGGGTTGGGGGCCATTCATCGGGCTCGTGGCCCACTGCACACGAGTATGAACACTGTTCTTCTAGGAAGACTGAATTAACATGAAAGAGCCCCCATTTATTCCTACAACCCCAGGGCGAGTCAGCATTGGATAAGGGAGCAGTATTGCATTGGGAGGAGGAGCATGGGTGCTGGACTGTGACTGACAGACATCTTCTCCTTCTCTGATGCTTAGTGGGCTGAGTCAAGCCTCAGTTTTCACACCTGTAAAATGGAAATAACTGCAATCCCTACACCCTCAGATTGGCATGAATGAAGCAGAAAATTGAATAAGATGTTCCTGCTGCCTTGGGGCCATAAAATGCTGGGACCCATAAAAGTCATAATGCAGCCTGCCTCTATGAACTCTGAGAATAAATGCCTTGTAGAAGTATTACCACAGGCTAGAGGAAAACAGAGTCATGTGGGAATGATATCAGACTTGCACTTGCCTGTCCATGCCTACTTCATTCCTAAATGCCTGTAACAAATGGGCTTCAAAAATTGCTGAATACAGCAGAACAGAGAAAGTTAAGGATCTAAGATGACAGAAAAATAAGAGAGAAGGTAAAATCAGGCCAGAGATGGAATTATGGTTAAAAAAAATGTACCCAAATATCCTACATCCTGCTCAGAGCTTCCTGGCAGCCAAGAAGAAGAGAGAATTCTATTTTTACAAGAGGCACAGTGTGTGACAGTAAAGGCTGAGAGCTTAGGGGCGAACCACTCATGGAGTTATCGATGGGTTGTTGTCTGTAGGGCTTGTTGCCACCCAGTAGCAGAAGGTGACTGCTTGCCTTCCTTCTGAGGAGGACCATCAAGCTTAGCACAGCATGCAAGGTCCTAGTGACCTAGACCTTGCCTGTGTGTTTGAACCTGTCTCCTACTATGCTCCCTCACTCAGGATTTCAGCCACCAAGTGTGGCTCAGCCTTGGAGGCTTTGCACCCTCAGTTCTCTCTATCTGACAAGCTCTTCCCCTAGATCTTGTTCTTCAGGTCTCACCTCCAAGGTCAAATCTCCCAAGAGGCTTTTGCTGACCTCCTCGGTGGCATCTCCCCCACATCTTCTCACTCTGGCATTGCCTTATTTTCTTTATAATATTTATTAAGATCTGAGGCCGGGCGCGGTGGCTCACGCCTGTAATCCCAGCACTTTGGGAGGCCGAGGCGGGTGGATCACGAGGTCAAGAGATCGAGACCATCCTGGTCAACATGGTGAAACCCCGTCTCTACTAAAAATACAAAAAATTAGCTGGGCATGGTGGCGCGTGCCTGTAATCCCAGCTACTCAGGAGGCTGAGGCAGGAGAATTGCCTGAACCCAGGAGGCAGAGGTTGCGGTGAGCAGAGATCGCGTCATTGCACTCCAGCCTGGGTAACAAGAGCGAAACTCCGTCTCAAAAAAAAAAAAAAAAATCTGAAATTGTCTATTGATTGATTGAAGTCTGTCTCCTCCACTAGAACAGAAGCTCCCTGAGACCTTTGCCGTCTCATTTTCTTTTGCATCTATCTGCATTGGGTTTGGAAGGCAGTAATGGCACAGTGAATAGTTATTGGGTGAATGAATTTAGGAAGGCTCATCCTGGTAGCCAGAGGGCACCTAGCTGTGTTGCGTGCTGATGGCAACATGTTGGAATGAAGTTTGCAGCTGCAACTTGTAAATAGGAGCTGGGACACAGCAGATTTCTTCTGCATAATAATGCAGACAAGAATTTACAGTCCCCAACAATCTTGGGTAAGGGAAGAGAACGGGGTGTAACCACATTTTTCTTCTATTTACAGGCAGTAGTCTCTCTCTACCACCAGAGAGAAATTTGCCCATTGGGTTCTCTTACAGGATAGTTATGCGGTAAAGGGATTTTCTGAACAACAACAAAAAAAGAGTATCTTTCAGTTGAGTCCTGACATCTGCAGACAGGCCTCTGACAGCGACTGATCCAGGAGGACAAGTCCCCTAAATGGCCCCCGCACTTCTGCAGAAATGCCATTTTCCGTGAGTTACTTCCTCTAACTATAGTGTAAACACCGTAAAATATTGAAAACCTCGTTGAGTCGTGCTCAGTGCATTCATTCTAACGCCTTGGCCAAGTTTCAGGCTGGATGAATCGCCCTGAATGCAGCTATATTTAGGCCTCTGCGTGCTAATGTTTCTATGTGTTGCTGAGCTCGTAGGAGCAATTCCAAAGCGCAGCGCCCAGGTCCCGGTCTCCATGGAAACCGCTCTCCCGCTTTGCGCGCCAGCCCCGGGAGTAAGGAGCCAGGGCGGCTTCCTCTTTGCAGCTGACACAGAATCTGAGTTTTGCCGCCTCAAGCAGGCCCACCCGCTGGCTGGGTCCAACCACAGAGACAGAGGCCAGTGTAGCTCGGGGTAAGTCAGGGCTGAGCAAGCTTCATAAACATCTCACCCAACTCTTCCAGTTTTGGCACCTTTGCCTTCCAGCTCCACATCCTTAATTACTGTGCTTTGTAAAGTTGGGGTAATTAGAAGCACAGAAACTGAATTTCAAATAAAGCTATCCAATGGCATGGGGGAGGGGAAGAAGAGTAACGATAGACACAAAATTAACTGTGGCCACCTCTAGGGAGGATGGCGGGTCCTGGGCGGGTCACTTTTGTTTCTGTATTATTTGAAGTTTTGTCAACAGTGATCCTCTGATTCTATAATTTAGTAAAGCAGAAAGGATTTATTTTGAACAAATGCACCCTGTGTTGATGATCCATTCATTTCCACTCAATTATCTGGAGTGTTGAAGAAATCATGCTAGTCCATGGGCAGAACCAAAGCAGATTTTCAAAACCAACAACAAAAGCATCATTTGTTTCCAGAGCGTTACTCCTCCATTTGCTACAACCTTAAGTCTAGTCATACCACACTTATTTTTAAATTAATTTTTCTTTTTATTAGTGTAATTGTGCATTGTTTAAAAGGTCAAATGCACCACAAGGCTTATGGTATAAAACATAGAATAACATAAAATGAAAAAATAATTTTAAGTTCATTGCTCTACCCTCTTCATTCCAAATCTCTGCTTCCCAGGGGAGAGATATTTCAATGATGTGACAATTTTCTTCTGACACTTAATTCCATGTCTCCATGTTCTCAAGAAATACATTTCTATTGCTATTTTTTCTTTTACTTTTTTTTTTTTTGAGACAAGGTCTCACTCTGTTACCCAGACTAGTGCAGTGGTGTGATCTTGGCTCACTACAACCTCTGCCTCCAAGGCTCAAGGGATTCTTCCACCTTGGCCTCCCAAGTAGCTGAGATTACAGATTTGTGCCATTACAGGTTCACACCACCACCACCCAGCTAATTTTTGTATTTTTAGTAGATATTGGGTTTTACCATATTCGCCAGGCTGGTCTTGAACTCCTGACCTCAAACGATGCACCCACCTTAGCCTCCCAGAGTGCTGGAATTACAGGGATGAGCCACTGTGCCTGGCCAAATTTCTCTTATTTTTTTAAAGTTTAAGTTTTAGATATTGCTCATGGACTTGCTCCAGTGAAAGATGATGAAGATTTAGCTCTCCTATACACCTTCCACTTCAACATATGCTTCCTCTCCAGCCATCTCCCAATAGATGATATCATAATTTTTAGTTACAGTAAATATTCTGTGCACATTATCATGATCATATAAATATCCACGCTGGAGCCCTGAATAACTGTATTTTCTTTTCTTTACCTACTTGGTTTCTCTGAAATTGTCTCTTTTTTTATACATTTAATTTCTATCATGAATTTGTTTATAAACTCTCTGACAGAGGTATACATCTCCTTTTTTTGTTGTTTTTGTTTCGACACGGAGTTTCGCTCTTGTCGTCCAAGCTGGTGTACAATGGCGTGATCTCAGCTCACTGCAACCTCCACCTCCCGGGTTCAAGCAATTCTTCTGCCTCAGCCTTCTTAGTAGCTGGGATTACAGGTGCCCACTGCCACGCCTGGCTAATTTTTTTTTTTTTTTTAGTAGATACAGAGTTTCCCATGTTGGTCAGGCTGGTCTCAAACTCCTGACCTCAGGTGATCTGCAGGCCTTGGCCTCCCAAAGTGCTGAGATTACAGGCATGAGCCACCATCCCCAGCCTACATCTTCTTTTAATACATTCAGATGCATCAAGGATCTTATTGGTTCCACTTTCTCCTATAATGCCACATGAATGTGCATGAAGGGATTTAAAAACACAAAAATTCACAAGGACCAAAAGATTATGAAAAGAGATGAGTACAGAACCTTTTGGAAATGTGAAGACAAAAAGTTAAGAGATTACTGACCTGATAGAAGAGAAATCTAAGCCCTAAAGTCATAGTGGAGAAGATCTAAAAGCAGCGCGAGTCACACCAAAGAACCTCCGAAGACCTTTGTCTGAAAGTAGGGTGTGCAGAGTAGGCTTAAAGAGACAGATTTGTCTGAAATTTTGTGAAGTTAACCTTGACTTCTGAGTTGGACCTGGACACCTCTTATTACCAAACTTGTAACACTTTCTCATCCTTAGAGAAGACTGGGATTATACTCCGTGGAGATGGTGAGCCAGATTATGACTGGATTCTGGGATTCCAGATACAGCTGAGGCCAGGATTGTCATAGCTTGACCTGTTTTTACAGTAAGAGCTATACTTTTTGATGCTTTCCAAGAGCCCTAATAGAAATTTCTAAAGTCAATTTTAGGTCAAAAAGACTTCAGTTAAAATTAGATTTGGGGGAAGTTAGTCAAATATGTTGAAAGGCTTAAAACACTTAATTAAAATAGAATCACATGTCATTAAGAAATAATAGTCATTTATTTAATCAGACTGATAATTAAAAGACTTTGAAGACAAATGCAAATAGTTACATACTTGAGAAAAAAAATGACCTTTATTGGAGATGACTATTTTCCAATGCAACAAAAAATCTAAGATAACACACAACATAAGAAAATATCTTGATAAGACACAGACTCTTTGTGTGTATTTTTTATTTTAGGACAACATTTTCAAAACATGAAGAGAAACCTTCCATAGTGTGTAGTTGTTTCTCTTTATGGGAAAAGTTGCTTAGATAACTCCAACATCAAATGCGATGAAAGGGTGCTTGAATTCAGTCAGACCCTCGGCTGATTTTGTGCATCCAAAATTATGAGTAAACCCCATATTCTAGAAAAGTAATGTAAATATAAAAGCCAGTACATTCAGGAGGGGAATGTATGGCTTTAAAAACACATTTTTTTCATAGAATAATTTTTATATGAAACAGCATATTTTTATTAAAAGATCTAAATAATTTTTGTCTCCCTATAAAATTTAAGAAGCCAAAAATAAGTAAATTTGAATCTATGTTTAGCAATTAATTTTGGTATTCAACTTATTTAGAAATGACTCACGTTTTACAAATACCTATTATTTAATTTGATATAGCTTTAATATTTTAAATTAAAGGACAGTTTTATAAATATCCCATTTGCATTCACATTATTTATTTATAAAAATCATGCCAAGATTGCTTTTGAAAACAATTTTTTTGTTGTAGTTCTTTTTAGAGACAGAATCTCGCTCTGTCACCCAGGCTGGAGTAGAATAGTATGATTGTGGCTCACAATAACATCAAACTCCTGGGATCAAGCAATTGCCCGAATAGCTAGGACTACAGATGTGGACAACTATGCTCAGCTAAGTTTTAAGTTTTTAATAGAGATGGGGGCTTGCTATGTTGCTCATGCTGGTCTCAAAGTCATGGTCTTAAAGTGATCCTCCAAACTTGGCCTTCTAAAACGCAGGGATTGCAGCACTATTCATCATTTTAAGTTATTTTCCCATCAAAGAAACCCTGTAAGTTAAATACAGGTGTTTTGTCTTGAACTCCCAACCTCAGGTGATCCACCCGTCTTGGCCTCCAAGGTGCTTGGATTACAGGTGTGAGCCACCGCACCCGGCCCCATGGTGTTTTTGTTTATTGATGTACTTGATATACAGGAAGCAATGGACACCACATTGCATTCTAATTTGTAGGCAATAAGTCCTAACTTTACATTGTCCACAGGTTCTCAGAAACATCTACTTTAAGTGAAAGGATGTATAGCAGGTTTTAAATAACATTGCTTTGTTCAACTTCATTTTGCTATAATGATGAGAAAATACAATTCATTTTATTATATGTCATTTTGCTTAAAATCACAGTTTCCAAGAACTTATTGACAACATTAAGTGAGGACTTACTATACCTGTTTCTAAGTCACACTCACATTTTCATGATCTTAAACATCTAAAGTCATGTGTCTGTTTACTTTTAACGCTGACAAAGTGGAAATAAAAATAAGTTTAAATCCCAGTTTAATCAGAAGTCCTTGTAGTGACATTTTCCATATACCCTGAACACACTAAGTATTTAAAAGTCTCTTTGCTGCTCACCTACCTGGAATATGCCAACCTCTGTTGGTTACCTAGCAAGCTGATGCAGTGCCTGCATCAAGACCCACTTCAAATGGCATCTCAGCTCACAGAGTTGCTGTGTGCTCTTCTGGGCTCCCGATGGCACTTTGTTCATGCCATTAGGTTAGCATTGCATGTGTAAAAAAAGCAAATATGAGAAGATATGTTATGTGTTGGTATCATTTTTCACTGCCATTTCCTTTCTTGTTTTCATAATTGAGCTGTGTATCTTGATTTATTTCTGGATTAGCAATATTCTAACAAGTGTTTTTCTTTTTCTGGAAGAGTATGTTGGTAATATATTTTCTGAATTTTTGCTTTGCTGAGTATCTCTTTTCCTTTACTTTCATGAATGCTTTTCAAGCTGAGGAATTAGCCTGGGGTGAGGCAGAGGAATTGGCCTTTGGTGAGGAGGAAGAGAGGTGCTTAATCGTGTGCAAGAGTGTCTTCACTTTTGTTCTTGCGGCTTCGTGTTAGTTGTGACATCTACTTCCTTCCCAACCCCCTTCTCAAACCGTAATGTCTTTGCCTGCTGCAAGTACCAACGGGAAACTGGGACTGGGAGCCGCATCCCCGTTACCAGGTATCTTAAGCCTTTGGCACTTTCCTGGAGGAGCAGAGGGATGGAGGTTGCCCACTGCCAACCTCCCCACAGTGCAGTGGGTTTGAAATATTTCCTCCATACCACCTGTCCCTAAATATCCTGTAGCATATCAAGCAGGTTGGCACTAGTTCCAATCCTACACCCTGGAATGCAGTCCAGAAGTCACCTCCCATTGTTTCAGTCAGGCCTCATTCCATGTACCCCAGCTGAGCTGCTCATTAAGGGAACCACTGTTTTAAACTCTATACAATTTGAGTAAGAGTCAAAGTATGCTCTTTAACTAAGAATAATAGGTTTTAAAATTATTACATAATTCCCCATATTATTGTATTCCTTTGTTAATTTTGGTGGGAACTTGGAAGGAGTGGAGAATTCAGTTCATGGATCTCTAAGGTTGCCCTCTTGGTCAGTGGAAAGTGACTCTCATCTATTCATTCCCAGTGTTTATCAGGTGGGCTTCGTAAATACGTAAACCCAACACTTAACTGACTTACGGCACCAGCTCTTCATGCCTACTTTAAAATTATATCATCTATTACATTTAGGCTCTGGATCTTTACCCACAGAAGGCAGCTTTAATGCTATCATTGCTGTCTTACATTTTAATTTTCTACTGAACAGTCACAGGCTCTGTCTCTGTTTTAAGTGTCCTTTGGCTCAGAATCCAAATGCTTGAGTGATGTCCATATGAAGTGATGGCTTGTTGGTGGGTGGAGGCCGCTGCCTCTCCAGGTCTGTCCCATCCCGTTTTAGTGGGCAGATAATGTGATGTGATCCAAGCAGAAGTCTGGACTGGATCTTTCACAGTGGGTTAGGATGGGCTGAGAGAAGTGCAGGCTCTTCTCCCTCTCAGGGTGACAACGTGTCAGCCATGCAATTTTGAAAACCAGAGCTTTTGAGGCCAGACTCTTCCCCTTCTCTCACCACAGTTTCTAGATGGCCAAGCGCTGCCCCATAGGAGCTCTAAGAGGATCCGTTGGCAATGTCAAAAGAATATGCATTCAGTACTTTTTTTTTGCAATTAAGAGCTTGGTTGGGGTAACTGGATACTTTTTAGGGAGTGAAAATCATAGGTAACATATATCATTACCACCATCATCTTAATTGCTACTGTGGGTTCCATACAAGCATGGCCTCATTCAATTTATATAGTCATTCTGTAAGGTGATGCTATTATCCCATTTTATAAATGAGAAAACTAAAAAGCAGTTGCTTAGCCACATGGGTTTCCAATAAATAGTTACTGAGGGAATGAAGAAATGAATGAAGAAAGTGGCTTGCCCAAGATCATTCAGCAAGTAAGACAGGGTGGGAAAAAATGCAGCAGATAGACTTTTTCTTTAGTCAGGGAGCTCTTTCATATGTGCCTTCCATGGATCTGAAGCATTTCCTGGATTTCAGTGTATCCCATTTATATGGTTTGGTTCTGTGTCCCCACCCAAATCTCATGTTGAATTGTAATCCTTAATGCTAGGGGAAGGACCTGGTGGGAGCTGTATTTTGCAGTTTACCAAGCCTTTTCATTTCCATCAACCCATTTTAAAGATCATCATAATCCTAGTGTTAGGCTTTTGTAGTGTCTCATGATAACTGAGGATCAAAGTTGTGAATAAACGCCATGTTTGCTTTACCTAGGAAGAAAAAAATCATTAAATAAAAAGATGACTGTAGGCATGTGTGTTTGGGGCAGTGGGATAGAGACTCCTAACTCCAGGAGCAGGAGGGAGACCAAAGGAGCAGCAGTGTGTCCTCTCCTGGACCAGTCGATCCGTGTGGCATGGGCTCCACATTCACCCACCAACACGTCCCACTGGGACCCTTCCTGGCTACGCTTGACCCTGAGCAAGTCATTATGTCTAATCTTTGGATTTTTCAATTATGCAAGGGGGTTAAGGATCCCCATGAATTTCGCCAAGATTGAGTAGCATAAATCATATAAAGTACTCGGTACTAGGGCTTGCTTTTGATAGGAACCAGAGACATACTGGTTCCCTTTCATATTTCTGTTTTATTTTCTCTGTTGCAAGCAAAAGAAATTCAATTTAAATTAAGTAAACAATGAAAAGGAATTCATTGGCTCATAACTGGGTGCTTGAGGGTTCAGCACAGCTGCATGGAGGAAGAGTGTCTTTATATCTCCAGGGTTAGCTCTTACACACCCACTGTCTCTCTCTCCATCTGTCTCACTTTCTCTCTGCCTCTGTCTTTGTCTCTACGTCTGTCTGTCTGTCTCTCTTTCTGTCTCTGTCTTTTTGTGTGTATCTCTCTCTCTGTCTTTTGAAAGTTGCCAGAAATCAAAAAGGAGTCACTAATGTTAAGAAAACCCTGACAAGTAAAGCCAGGGAAGGCCATAAAGGGAGTGTTTTTATGCTTGTATGCCTAATAATAAAAACTCCCAAAAGATTGCAAAAGTTACAACCTTGCATGAAGACCATCACAACCTTACAGAAAAGGACATCTGCCTAGACATTGCCTGCTTAACATCAAACTGGTATCACCCTTGTTATTGATCTTTGTAGCCAAGGATAATTATTTCAAAACAATTATGTAATCCTTTCCACTTATTTCTCTAACAAAATGTAGTCTTCCTTTACCTCCTTGAATATGCACACAATCTACTACACTATGGCAAGCATATTTCTATTGTAATGCCTTATTCCCAAATAAAGGTATTTTCTTTTAGAGGGCCTCTCTCTGTTATTTGGGTTGACATATATGGTATCAGAAGGGGATCTTAAAAAGATTACTATCAAAAGGAATCAGTGATGCCTGAAGCCAGTGCACAGCACTCACTTGAGTCTTTTTTTTTTTTTTTCTTTTGAGGTGGAGTCTTGCTCCATTGCCCAGGCTGGAGTGCAGAGGCATGATCTCAGCTCACTGCAACCTCCACCTCCCAGGTTAAAGCAATTCTCCCTGCCTCAGCCTCCCGAGTAGCTGGGATTAGAGGTGCCCACCACCATGGCTGGCTAATTTTTGTATTTTTAGTACAGATGGGGTTTCACCATGTTGATCAGGCTGGTCTCGAAATCCTGACCTCAGGTGATCTGCCTGCCTCAGCCTCCCAAAGTGCTGGGATGTCTTTTCTGCTCTGATGAATCTTCTCTCTGGTTGAGCCTCCTTGCTTTTGGTAGAGGCTTTTTGATATTACTTGGAATCTGATTTAAATAAGATGAACTTGGTAAAGAACTGTACATCACTCTTGGGATGACATAAGACATTTTGTCTTTTCGATGAGTCCTTTCTGGTATAAAGTTCGTTCTGAACATTCTAGGTTTCTACAGAGTTTACATTGTGTCTGTGAGGCATGTCTTTTCTGATTTGCATGCCTAGTTTAATATTTTGCTTGATCCACATGCCTAAGTTATAGTTTTTTGTGAACACTCTTACCGTAGCTTCTCTTGATTTGGTTTGACTCTTTTCCTTTACTTGTTATTGAAAATCTTACAAAAGCAAAAATAACCATTCTAGATGATGGGTGCAGAATGACTAATCAAAGCCCATTAGGGAAGTTACTACCACCCAAACACTGGTCTAAATTCCTGACATCTCCTGACAGGATTTACAGGATTTTCTTTGCTCTTGAGAGATTAATGAGAAATGAAATGGAGTTCTCAAACATCAAGGCATGCCAGGTTTTCTGAAGTCCAGCCAGCTACATATTATGGCCTATTCTTATGTCCATTTTTAAACTGATGGACAAATTATATCAAAAAAACCTTCAGAGCCCAAGTGGTCATTATTTGAAAAACCTGAAACTATAAAGGTAACATGTAGCATCTTCTATGTTCTCTATCTTTCTATTTTTTCTTCCTACTTTGAATCTGTTCACTTTTTTACTGGTGTTGAGAGAAAACTCACTGCTTATGGCATTCAAACCCAGATTTAAAAAAAAATTAAAGGGCTTTCTAATTAATAGTTTTACAAATTAAAACAGCTTCATGGTAACCAACAACCTAGATGCCTTTTAGAAATAAAAATTTGGTTTTGCCTAACAATTGCATATCATTAGAAACACTTAATTAAAAATTAATAATCTAAAAAAGAACTAGATAAATTTATAAAAGTTAGGCTTTTTGATCAAACAGGTTAAAATCTTGAGCTCACAGCAATAATATAAGAGATCTCTGTCCAGCATAAAGATTTTGTTTTCTCTGCCATGTGGAGGCCAAAAAGAAAAAGCCAAAGAAAAAGAAGAAACACCTAAAATTCTTCTCCATTCACATTTTCCAATCAAGCAAACCAGACTAGCAAGCAAAGGATAGATTTGTTACTAATTCAAAGCTACTTGGAGGTTTTGCTTTTCTTATAGAATCCAGCCAGTTCTAGCTAAAATGTAAAATGTGACCCTAAATTCATTTGAAGCTGAAAAAAAGGTTAAAAGGTTTTGTAAAACATTAAACTGTCTAAAAACTACTTTACCCAAAATTTTTATCCGTAGGACTTTATTAGGTGGCATATTAGCCAACCAGGTTTAGTTATGTGAATAGCTTCCAATGTTTTCAAAAATATATTTTGTATCCTAGTGTTTTTTATAAACTGGACAGTTTGTATTACTATTTCATGATTAAAATTATAATATGAAAAGTATAAGATCTTTATTTGCATGTGTAGATATACTTGTATTTAGATGTTTATATATATATATATATATATATGCATTACACTATAAGTTTTATCTATATGGTAAAATCTAGTGTAATTGGCCAGAAATCCATTAAGAGAGTATATTTAGGTAAATGAGTGTTTCTATAAAACATATAGTGATTAACCCAAATGCTTTTTGCTTCACATGATTTATGTAAACTTTTAATAAATAAGCAGGTTTTAAAATTATTGGTAAAATAGAAATAAAAATTCCTTCAGAATTGTAAGCATACATTTTTGCCTGTGTTTCTGGTCATATAGTTTTATATTTCTTTCTGCTGGTTAGTTTAAGGTGTTAGGGTCTGACATAAGATTTATTAAACTATAAACTCAGCCTAAAACAAAATAATATTTGCTTGTGCAATGTTTTTATAAATAAGACTAATTTAATATTGTTGGTTTAATGAAAACAGTTTTATCTTTTGAATTATCAGAAGAAACCCCATGTATTCAAATTCTTAGTTAGATGAACACTTGATAGTCACAGGCTATAAAAATCATTAACAGGGCTGGGCACCATGGCTCATGCCTGTAATCCAGCGCTTCAGGAGGCCGAGGTGGCAGATTACAAGGTCAGGAGTTCGAGACCAGCATGGACAACATGGTGAAACCCTGTCTTTACTAAAAATACAAAAATTAGCCTGGTGTGGTGGCACATACCTGTAATCTCAGCTACTCGAGAGGCTGAGTCAGGAGAATGGCTTGAACTCAGGAACCAAAGGTTACAGTGACCCAATTCCCATTACACTCCAGCCTGGGTGACAAAGTGAGGCTGTCTCAAAAAAATAAAAATAAATCGATAACAGGAAAATAAATTAAAATGACAACTAGCTTTGTTTAACATCTCAGTTCTCATAAGTAATGTAAGTAAACTGTTACAAATAAATAAAATGGGTAAAAATAAATGGGATAAATGTTTCCAAATAAACTTCTCATTTAATTTGAAATCTCAAAGTTGTTAACTTAAAGAATAGGTACTCACAAAATGTCTGGGTCATTTCCAAATAAGACTTTTTAAAAATATGTTATAGGAAAACATATTTATAAAAATTATAAAATGGTTCTCATTTATAAAATACTGGTACATGGCAGATAATTCGAGATTTCTTTTCCCTAAGTCTTGACTAATTAAGGTAATTAAGGGTTAAAATTCTAATTAATATACATTTATGTACATAGAGTGCATTTTTAATGAGAAAAATTATAAGAAAGGCATAAAGTTTTTTTCTGTTAAGAAAAATAATAATTGTATTTAATTCAGATGTTATTCAAAGGTTGTTTCAAAATACGGGACAGGATAGAAAGAAACCAGTAAGTAAGATATAGGCATGAGAAGAAAGTTATAAGTTATAAATATGAAAGATGTATTTTTGGTGAGAAAGATTAAAATAAGAGAATAATTTTGTGTGAAAAGTGGTATTTCTTTATTGGTTTTTAAGTCTTTTGATTATCACTAAGGTTAAATGAATAACTGCCATTTAACAGTGATTGGTAATTTTGTTTTGATTAAATGTTTTGATATTTTTGACATCTTTGGCAGGTTTTCCAAGATCAAAATTCCAAATTAAGTCATTCTGACCTAAAATTAGCTTTGAGATTCCCCAGTTGTTCCTATGGAGAGCCTCAAAGAACATATATCTCATATTATAGAGATATTGAATGATGAAACTTACTTGGTGAAATGCACGAGAGGCTTCGTCAAGTCATAAGTGATACTAGATCTTCCTTCAGTTACATTATGAGTATGATATAAATGTTCCAAAAATTATATGTCATAAAACATAACATGCTATCCGTCATAATTTGTATTGTTATGTTAAATCTTTTCTAAAGTTATGTTTGTATGAATATGTTATTAATGTGAATATTCTAAAGATTGTGTGAAATTTATAAAAGTCTGATGGTCCTGATGTGACTCTATCAGTCATGATTCTGGTTGATATCTTAAAATGCTGTATGTGATAGCATGCAATAACTAAATTTCCAAGTTAATTGAGAACTTTAATCACTTTTTTAACCAATGACTATTCTAAGTTTTTGTCATCCACAGTTATTGTTTTGAATTCTTCTCTAAAAACATTTGCAGCAGCTATGGTCCAAAATTGCTTTTCAGAGAAAAGGTTCCAAGAAGTACTCTTGAACATAGAGTTCTGATAACTGTAAGGTCAATAAACTAAATAAAAATTGTTAGAACTTGAATAAAGAAGCTCATGGGGTTATGAAACTGCTAATCAAGATCAACCAGGCCGAGTGTGGTGTCTCAGGCCTGTAATCCCAGCACTTTGGGAGGCCGAGGCGGGTAGATCATGAGGTCAGGAGCTCAAGGCCAGCCTAGCCAAGATGGTGAAACCTTGCCTCTACTAAAACACAAAAATTAGCTGAGTGTGGTGGTAGGTACCTGTAATCCCAGCTACTCGGGAGGCTGAGGCAGAGAATTGCTTGAACGTGGGAGGCGGAATTTGCAGTGAGCCAAGATCGTGCCACTGCACTCCAGCCTGGGTGACAGAGCGAGACTCTGTCTCAAAAAAAAAAAAGATCAACCAAAACAAAACCTTAATTACATAAAATTAATTAATAAAGATAACATTTTATGGCATATTTAAAATATTATTGGTTCTCTACTTAAATGCTTTATTTTCCAAATTTAAGAAATGTTTCTCTCATAATCCATCTATAGTTTACAACAATTTGGTAAAGTATACTTTTGTGAATCAAGATGGAAAAAGCCCTTGTTTCTTCTTCCCACTTGCTTCATCTAAAACTTGGAAACTATCTATGAGTATATTTATTTTTATTTATGTAAGTTCAGTAAAAATCTGCTCTCCCTTTATAAACAGGGTACAATTGGCAACATTGGCTATATTACCAAGGCTTTCACTGAAATGTCATATTTTAAAATGTCCATAAAGTACTTGGTTTCCAGAGTTCCTTCCCCGTCTTACAGTGAGTGAGTAAATATTGTCACTTCCTGGCATGCCTAACAACCTCAAGACTGTACGTAAAATCTAAAGTTGGCCTTAGTTTGGCTTCCTAGCCTCAAGAAGTTTTTAAATTTGAGATTTCCATATGATTAATGTAGGGGGGAAAGTTATGTTTCTAAAGAAAAACTAGAATGCACCTATTATTAGTTTGTAGCCCTGTGCATTGTTTTCAAGTTCTGCTTATCTACCTGCAGAGTGGATTATTTCCTAAATTCTCCTAATTTCCTTCTATATTGGGTTACCAGTCTCCAACTAAAACAAAAGCTGCTTTACTCCTAAAGCCCATAAGCTGAAATAAGATGAATTTTAAGCAGAAAGTTTATTAAACCACCCAATGTGATGACCAAAAACATTGAAACTGCCAATCAGGAAAAAAGTTGATGTTTTCACATCGTAGACAGCTTTTCCCAAGAAATCAGAATAAGATTTCATATCATAATGAGACTTTTACACTTTAATGTTACTTTTTCCACTGGGCATGAAAATGGTGTAATTGAAATTTCACAATCAATAGTTTCTGCTAGCAACTTAACAGAACCCAACAGAAGAAATTCGTAGTGCTAATTGGTTAAATAAGAAAACGTCTGTGCTGATGCTAATACTGCATGCTGTACTTGGATAAATTTTATGTGAGAAAGTTGAAACCCATATACACAAAATTAGAAAACAGGCGACATGGTTACAACAGGTCTCATCTGATGTCCTATGGTCAGTTGATTTATTCAATTGATTAAGTTGAGGTTCACGGCTCAACACCATTATACAAATGGAAATTATATTACCCTTAATTTTACTTTGTATTTCCCCTTTTCAAGTTGCACCTGTTACTTGTTAAATTTTTGCCCAAGTACTACTCCTGACAAAATAACACTGGCCCAGTACTTTAAGAAAACAACAAAAGACTTTGGAACAGACAAAATTGAACTAAATAATGGACTCTGGGTAGACTTAGCCTGAGAGCCACTCTTTTCAAACCCTTGTTGCTTAAATGTGGCTAAATGGATCTTGTTTTTGAGATGGAGTCTTGTTCTGTCACCCAGGCTGGAGTCCAGTGGCACGATCTCGGCTCACCGCAACCTCCACCTCCCCTGTTCTAGCCATTCTCCTGCCTCAGCCTCCTGAGTAGCTGAGATTACAGGCACCTGCCACCATGCCTGGCTAATTTTTGTATATTTCGTAGAGATGGGGTTTCGCCATGTTAGCCAGGCTGGTTTCAAACTCCTGACCTCAGGTGTTCTGCCCGCCTTGGCCTCCCAAAGTCCTGGGATTACAGGTGTGAGCCACTATGCCTGGCCTGGATTTTGACACTGATTTCTAGTCACCAATCACTCCCTGAAATGTGGGACAAGAGGAACAACCAAGACAGGTTCCTCCCAGCATCAGAGGGCATCAAAACCTAAAAACAGGATGATTGATTAGTGATCCTTCCAGAGAAAGATCTTGATCAAAAGGGGGACATGTGAAAGTTGTCAGAGGCTAGATAGAGTCGCTAATGTTAAGGTAAAACTGACAAATAGAGCCACAGAAAGCAACGAAGAGAGGATTTCCACATTTGTATGCCTAATAACAAAAACTCTCACACAAGACTACAAAAATGACAACCTTACATAAAGGCTACAGTGACCTGACACAATAAAGTACTTCTGAAAGGACATCTGCCCAGCGGCTGCCTGTCTAACCTTGGACTGATGTCACCCTTGTCATTGATCTATGTAGCCAAGGATAGTTATTTCAAAATAGTTTTGTAATACTTCTTATTTTTTTTCTCTGAAAATCTTATTTTTCTTTTGCTTTCTTGAAAATGCACAAGGACATAGAAATAGAAATTCCATTTGACCCAGCAATTCCATTACTGGGTATATATCCAAAGGATTACAAATTGTTCTACTATAAGGACATGTGCACACGAATGTTCATTGCAGCACTATTTACAGTAGCAAAGACCTGGAACCAACCCAAATGCCCATCGACGATCGACTGGATAGGGAAAATGTGGCACATATACACCATAGAATATTATGCAGCCATCAAAAACAATGAGTTTGGGTCCTTTGTAGGGACATGGATGAGCCTGGAAACCATCATTCTCAGCAAACTGACAGAAGAGCAGAAGATCAAACACCGCATGTTCTCACTCATAGGCGGGTGTTGAACAATGAGAACACATGGACACAGGGAGGGGAGCACTACACACTGGGGTCTGTTGGGGGGAAATAGGGGAGGGATGGTGGGGGGTGGGAAGCTGGGGAGAGATAGCAAGGGGAGAAATGCCAGATGTAGGTGATGGGGAGGAAGGCAGCAAATCACACTGCCACGTGTGTTCCTATGCAACAATTTTGCATGTTCTTCACATGTACCAAAACCTAAAATGCAATAAAATAAATAAATGGGAAAAAAAAAAAAAGAAAATGCACAAGGTTACTATGGCATGTGCATTCCCATTGCAATGTTTTATTCCCAGATAAGTGTCTTTTCTTTTGGAGAGGTCCTCTCTGTTTTTCATTTAAATTGACAACCTGTCTCTGTCTCTGTCTCTTTGGATCTTTCTTTGTCTCTCTGTGTGTATCTCCTTGTTTCTCTTTCTCTGTGTGTATCTCTGTCTTGGTCTTGCTGTCTGCCTCAGTATCTCTCTGTCTCCATGTGTGTCTCTGTCTGTTTCTGAATCTCTGCTTCTCTCCCTGTCTGCCTCTCTATGTGTATGTCTGTCTCTATAGCTACCTGTCTCTTTTCGTCTCTGTCTCTCTGTGGGTCTCTGTCTGTCTGACTCATTCTCTGTCTCTTTTCTGTCTCTCTGTCTCTGTATTCTTTCTGTCTATCTCTGCCTTTCTCTGTCTCTGTATCTCTTTCTTTTTGTCTCTCTCTCCATCAGCTCTCTTTTCCTCTGTGTATTAGCCCACTCCTACCACCTTCCGAACAGGCCTGCTCTATGGGGCAGGTGGAGTAGGCCCTCAGCGGCTCCAAGAATATGTTTTACAATGTAGAAAAGCAAGCCTGAAACGCTTCTCTTTCCCAAAGTCCACAAGTGCATCCTGGGGAAGGATATGGATTGTCCCTGCTTGGGATAAACTCTCAACCCTGGACCAATGCTAGTGTCCAAGTGACTCAGGCCTTGCCTGGGACATGGGCCTACCCTTCTCCCTGTGACCTAGGGTAAGCAGATGTCATCCTCCAAACTAAGATCCTTTAGGGAATGAAGAGAGGTGTGTCAATAATTGAATCAGGACAAAAGACATAAACCAGACTGAGCCAAGCAACCTGGGATGCATCATGGTGTTCCTCCCGGTACCAAAAGAAGAGATTCAGAGAAAACAGACAGGGCAAGACCTGCCAAGCCAACTCATGTACTTTAAAAATGTCTCAAATGACCAGTGTGAATTCATGGAAAATGGCATTCTGTTTCCAAATGCAGCATATCTGAAAACATTTGTCCTGCATCCTTAACTGGGACAGTGATGTTTCTAGCAAGTGCGTTTCAAATCTCTGGATAATTTCAGCAGTGGGCCACCTGCTTTTATAATTCTTTTCCCTGATGCTTGTATTCAGCTACTGTTTGCTCTTCTACAGCTCTCATGAGCTCCAGCAGCTTTAGGTTTGGGGGACAGCCCGAGGCCCAGCTATACAGCCCAGGCCTCATGCCACTGTCATATCCCCACCGACAGTGCTCCGGGTGCCTTCTGCCAAGCAATTTCAGGAACAGATTTGGAGATGAAACGTTAAGCATCCTTCTGGAGATGCTGGAAGATGGAGTGACTTCTCCAGAGCCCTCACCCACTTCTCTGCCCTTCCAGGACGACGTCAGTATAGTGAGGAAGATGAAAGCACAGGCTTTGAATCCACTCCATTACTGACAACTACTGCTATTTCCATTGCTCTTATTATAGCATAATTTCAGCACTGGATTTGAGCTTTTCAGAGCAGCTCTTACACTGGCAGAAGACACTTCACCAGCCTTCTACAATAATTATTCATGCTCTGAATCTTCATTACTTTTCCAAACAGCCCCTTCCCTTCTTCTTTCCCCCGTTTGTTCTGGCTAACTGGAATCATAATGGGTATCTCCTAGCCCATACCATTCTCTGTTCAGCACCCAGACCAGTGAATATCCCAGAATGCCTGCTGGAGACATTGTGAACTGGAGAGGGGGCCACAAGCATGCTCTCCCAAGGGAATTCTGAGATCAGCCCTGTGTGTCTCTGCAGTTTCTAAACTATCATGAGTCTTATCTCATTAACACACTTTATTGCATCCCCTAAGCTACTTCTCTGCAACTCATCTTTCTCCGTGCCTGCCTTGACCTCATTGCCATTTTTTCTTTCTCTCCTCTGGTATAATAACACCAATAGCTGACATGACTCTTTTTCAGGCACTGGCCTAAATGCTTTACATCTTTTTAGTAACCCTATAAAGTAGCTTCTTTCATTTTGTCACTTTGCTGTGGGGAAGCTGATCACAGACAGCAAAGTAGCTAGGAAAGGTCAGATACCTGGTAGAATTTAACCACAGTCAGGCTAGCCCTAGAGCCAGCCTTCTTGACTAGGCTGTATTGCCTCCCACTGCAGTGTAGTCTATACATGAGTGACAGGTAACCTGTGGGTAACTATATCATTTCAGAATATATGGTACAAAACATTGTGCTTTCTTTTGATCCTTTCAATCCGCACTTATGGACTTCAGATGCTATGCTGTGCCTAAACCATATGGTGAGGAGGAAGAAATAACCCCTGCCCCAAGTAGTTCACAGACTAATAGCAAAGACAGACATAAGAAGATAGGAACATTCTAAATATACAGAAGGGTGATACAAAAGAGATAACTCCAGGAGAAAGGAAAACACAGAAAATTTACTTTGTCCAGTTAAGAATATGTGTTTTAATTAATCTCATACTCTGGTTAATAGTTACCAGTGATCTCAGGGTAAGAAAATCTTGCTTAATAGCTTCAGCTATTTGCTTATATGCTTAACAGCATTTCCATTTCTTCGATTCAGAAGACGCAGCATGTTCTTATAAATAATGAAGACCAATATCATGATTGGAGATGCCTTGCCCTGTAGAAAGAGCAAGGCCTTTGGGATCACACAGAGCAAGGTTTCATTCAGTTCTGCTCCCTTCCAGCTGTGGGATGTTGGATACTATATGTGACCTCTCTAACCCTCACCTTGCTTGTCAAGGAAATGGGCACAGTCTTTCACCCATCGAAAGACACATAGGTTGTTTTCAGGTTTTGCCTATTAGGAATAAAGCTGCTGTGAACATTTGTGCACAGGCTTTTGTGTGAACATGAATTTCCATTTCTTTGGGGAAAACGCCCAAGTACGCAGTTGCTGGGTTGCATGGTAATGGCATGTTTAATTTTATAAGAAACTGCAAAATTTTGTTCAGAGTGGTGGTATCATGTTATACTCCTGTCAGCAACATATGAGTGATTCAGTTGTTTGACATTTTTTGCCATCATTTGGTGTTATCACTGTTCTTCCTTTCAACCATCATGATAGCATTAGTATGGGTTCTCCACAGAAATGGAACCAATAGAAAATATATGTCTGTACAAAGGTTTATTATAAGAATCTGGCACACACATTGTAGTTTTAATTTGCCTTTCCCTCATGGCTAATGAAGTTGAATTCATACCATAGATTACTGCTTAGCAATGAGAAGGAATGAACTATTAATGTAAATAGTTCATTGAAGCAACAGCTTAGGTCAATCACCAGAAAATTATGCTCAGTGAAAAACAGCAGTTCCCTAGGGTTACCTGCCATATGATTATAAAACTGCAGTGGTTAATTTGTGTGTCAACTTGACTGGACCATAGGGTTCCCGGAATTTGGCCAAGCATTGCCCTGGATAGGTCTGTGAGGGTATCCCCTGGATATGGATAACATTTGAATTGGTAGCCTGAGTCAAACGGATTGCCTTCCCAACTGTCGGGGGGCGGGCGGGGAGCTCATCCAGTCAGCTGAGGGCATAAATAGAGTAAAAAGGCTGATGCTCCATCTAGTGGGAGGGAGTTCCTCCTGCCTGACTGCCTGGAGCTGGGATACTAGTTCTTTCCTGCCTTCAGACTTGAGCTAAAAACATTGACTTTGTCTGGGTCTTGAGTCCGCTGACATTCAGATTAAAACGACATCATCAGCTCTCCTGGTTCTCCAGCCTTAGGACTCAAGCTTTGCCATGAAGCCTCCTTTTTCTCTAGCTCGTCAACTGCAGGTCTGGGGACTTAGCCTCCATAATTGCATGAGTTAATTTCTTACAATAAATCTTTTTATACAAACATATCTCCTATGGGTTATATTTCTGTGGAGAGCCCCGACTAATACAATAGCATTCTTGAAATGGCAAAATTACAGAAAGAGAGGACAGATTAGCAGTTGACAAGGGTTAAGGAGATGAGAGGGAGGAAAGAAGTAGGTATGATTATGAAAGAGCGATAGAAGGACTCCTTGTAGTCATGGAGCTATTCTGTATTTTGGACTGTGAAGGTGGATATATGAACCTAGACTTCAGATAAAATTGCACAGAACTAAATATACACAATCACACACTCACACAAATGAGTACAAGTGAAACTGGACAAGTATGTAAAAGACTGGTGGATTGTGTTAATACCAATATCCTGATTGTGCTATTGTACTATAGTTTTGCAAGATGCTATTAATGAGGGAAGGCTGAGTAAAGGAGTGCATGAGATCTCTGTATTATTCCTTACAAATTGCACATGAATCTACAATTAATGCAAAATGAAAAGTTTATTTTTAAAATGGGAATAACAATTCTTACATCACAGAGCTAAGTTACAGATGAAATGGTGTTCAGAGAAGCCTCTGGCTTAGGGTATAATACACAGTAGGTCATCAATAAGTGCAAATATATTTTTTTTTAACAGAGACTTCTGATTAGTGCCACGTCAAGTAATACTTAGTGGAAATGAAAAAAAAAAAAAGCTCTCATCATGCCTGAAATAGGAGACAAATAGATAGAAAGTTAGTTATAAGAAAATGTAGAGTGCTTGAAAAGGAGACACATTGCATTATTTAATTTTAAATATGTACACATATATATAAAGTTATATGTCCACCCAAAGAAATGACCTAGAGAACTGGTCGTTAACTAACAGCCTACTGTTGTTAATTGAAGATGCCAATTCTGCTCTGAATCTTCATAAATGTTTAGTTATCTCCAAGCTGTCGAGTATTTTAAATTCATACATAGGCCCTAGGAATTTTGATGAATACCTTTGAACAGTGCTGGGTCCGTCCCACAGACCCTGGCCAGCAGATGAAATGAGTACTCAGACAGGGGTATGCAGTGTAAGAGCGGCTAAGGGGCTGCCTAGCTCTTGTGGCCAGAGAGCAGGCCAAGAAGCTTGAGCTGCTTGCTTTTCCTCAGTGCGGGCACGATGCAGCAAACCTGGAGCAAACACAACTTGTAGGTAATTAACATTTATCGTTCCCCTTTAGGGGGAATGTCAGGCGTGAGATCAGTTCCTGGTCAATATAAGTAAACAAGATAAAATGATTAAGATAAATTCCTCTACACTCACTTGTACCTACTCCTTGCCCTCTGCCTCAGGGTTATAGAATAGCTGCCTTCAGCTATTTTCCCCTGGGGTTCTGCAAAAGCTTCCGACCTTTCAGAAGGCTTGCCCTTTCCCTATAGGTTTTCCCACCACTCTGACTGATCCCCCATAGAGCAGCCCAGTTTCTTAAAATCATAGCCTAAACCAGACTGGCATAAAGAAGCCCATGTGGAGTTAATTGCCGTCAACAGGAACAGTGACAGGTTGTTCTATATTCTTAGTACCTTTGCTGTGCCCTTTATTGCCGTGGGCGGAGTGGGGCCCGGGAGGGGAGATTCAACCTCCCTCCACCTCTGCTTTTTCCCCTTTTGCTATTTGGCTTCTTTAATAGGCTCCCAAAAAGAGGAAGGGAAGAATTGTCTCCCTTTACGGGGTTTTATATCAGGCGTATTGTTTCAAGAGAATCTGCCAGTGCCCTGGGCTACCGGTGAAAGAAAGGTGAGCAAGGCAAGCTTTCCAATCCAGTATCTCTCTCACAGTAGAATGAGAACTCAGGATGCAAACTGAGAAGACAGAGTTACCTACAAAGTGTCCTTGACTCAGAACGGAGCAGAGGCCATGCCTGCCAAGGTTCGCCCCTCCTTCTTTCAGCTCCATGCCTGAAACTCCCTAGAACACAACTTCTGGGCCAGTTTCATGGCTGAGTGACCTGTACAGCCATTCTCAGGAGGACCTTGTGCTTGATTTAATGCTCTGCTGTCACTTTCTTGACATTCTTAATTATTTTATCGTAATAATTTTATCTTTGAACTTACGTTTTGTAAGTGAAGTCCAACGGGACAATGAGCGGAGAGAGACGCAGTATGTCCACCCACAGTGCCCTGCTAGGCCATCTGCATACAGCTTTGAGAAGTTGGCTACGCCTCTTTCCTTACACGCTTACCTTGCACTTGCCTTGAGTCTTGCTAAATGCTCAGCATTGCTGTCCCAGGTACCACAACATCTAAGATTGAGTAAGCGAGGTGCTAAGAGCCCCGAGAGGCTGTGCTTTCCTATCAAACCAGAATTTGTCTCGAGTGCAAAAAGAAGGCAGTGCTGGTTTAAGAAATCAGAATGGCCAAGGAAGCTTAGTGTATCTTTTCTTACTGGTCTTATTCTCCCGAATTAGCCGATTGTTTGTACTGAAATGGGAAAGATAGGGCAACCCATAGTTCTTTTCCTTTTGGTCCTTCCTTACTCACCGTTAAACCCAAAAGAGAGAGTGCTGGAAGAACACATCTGAAAGAGCAAAATAAAAACAGTTGAGTTAGTTTTCTGCAGCTTTTCCACCATTCCCATAAAAATGAAATGCATATGCACATGCAAGCCTTGAGATATGAATTGTATAATTTTGGCAATTCTGTATATGAGTCAAATGCTCTTAGATTTGAATTTAAAATTGGCATTGCCCAATATAAAATGAATGATCATATACATGCTAATAATTGATCATTTTAACTTTATTTATTTATTTAGATATTAACTAGCAAATAAGAATCACCATGACAACTCAAGAGACCATGAAGAAGGAAAAAGCTTTGGTTTTGGTATTTTTAATAGCATTTTCCTGCTTTTTGAACAAGGGCTCTACCTTTTCATGTTGAACTGGGCTCTGCTAATTACTGGTCATGGAAGGTTTGCCAGACTCATTGGCCTCCTAGAGAACAAGGGCAGACATTAAGTGACTCTTTAGGCTTTGGATACTGGAGTCCGTTCAGTAGCTATAGTTGGAAAGTTATCCTGCCCGGCATCTTTCACTGTTTGGTCACCCAGGGCACATGGAGAAATTTACTTTACTAGGGAAAAAGTCATCTCTCTTAAGCTTGTGAGTACTGATAAGCCTATAGAAAAGATGTCTAATTAGGGTACATATGGGGTATGTATGAGTGTAAGTGTGTGCGAGCAAGTACACATGTGATTCCATTTCACAAGAGACTGACATATAAACAGGAATGGCAGGATATTAATTTATAATAAGAAATGGAGTCAGCACGGGCAATAGGAGTGGCATCCTTATTCCCCCCTGAAAGTCACGTTGTAAGAGAAGGCAAGTGAAACATATAAGGTGCCCTGATGTATTAGGGTTCTTACAGCAGACCACAAACTCTACTCTAGCCTATTTAACCAGAGCAGAGTTTATAACAGAGTAATGGTTTGCAAAGAATACTATAGAACTCAGTCAGCTACTCAACATATCTGTTTCGTCTTTTTTTTTTTTTTAGGTGGGGGACATATATTTAGGATACATTTTTAAAACCCTCATGTGGTTACATGTGGCCATGTGACTGGATTCTAGCCAATGGGAAATGAACAGTCACCATGTGCTCCACTCCCAGGCCTGGCCCATAACAGCCATCCATGTGCAGACCCTCAAGGTCTTCACTTTAATTAACTCAATGTAGACAGCTGTGGTAACCTCGGAAGCCATGTGTTGAGGATGCAAGAACCCTGGGTTCCTAAACAAAGACCTGAAAAGAAAACTACCCACAGACCAGAAACCCTCATTTTGAACTTTATGCAAGAGAAAAATATGCTTCTCTTGCATCAGGCCCTTAAGATACTTGGGATTTTGTGTTACAGCGGCCGAGAGACAGACCCAGTCATACCATGGGACAATTCTAAAGGAAACCCCATTGCCTTGTCTGGTGCTCTTCTGGCACAATGAGATGACCAAAAAGCTCTAAACTCCCCCGCCAACAGGCTTGGCACAAGATTTACCCTGCCTGACTGCCACCAGATGCTCACTTCCACCTGCTAACTCTTGCATGAGTGGGTTTTCTTGGTGGACCCAGGTTGCAGACAGAACTTTAGCTACAAGGAAGTCTGGGAAACATACTTTGTACCTTCCCTGCCTTGGTAACACAGGAAAGCACGTCAGAGGAGGCTGAATGAAGCAATCTGCAGAATCTGCCCTTATGGTAAGGTTAGACCAGAAGAAGTGGAATTAACTGGGTGATTGAATAGTTTTTAGCTTCAAGTTGTGTATTCATCCTCACAACAACCTGACAAGGGATCAGCTGCTTTGGGGTCACTACACCTAACAGTTAAAGGCATCCTGACCTCTGTATTTTCCAGGTTTGAAAGCTGACCAGCCTTCCTTGAGTCTGTTAATATTTTTATTCCTCTTTCCTGGACTTTGAAACACTCTCTATTTTAAAGCCATTATAAGCCCTGAGGTTTATGTGATTTACGTGGTTAAACTCTTAGGGAAGGAGTAATTACATTCATTTACCTTATTCCAGGCCCTTACTAGATTTCTTGAATTTTTCCCATGACCCCCTCTAGAAAGAACACACTTGGAGAAGTGGTGGTCCCACCTATTATCACTTTCAAAGGAGCTTCAGAGCCAAAGCTCTCTCGTTAAGGGAACGCAGCAATCACGTTGCTTTACACTGGGGCAGCACGTTTGGGAGCCTGGGCTCTGATGCCAGATTGCTTGGGTTCAAAATCCGCCCCTGCTATTTTACAGCTGCATAAACTAGAGTAATTATTCCATCTTTATGGGTTTCAGTTTTCTCTGTAAAATGGGGTTAGTGATAGTGCCCCTTTATGGAGTAATGGTGAAGAGTAAATGAGTTAATTTACATGGTGGTTTTAGAACAGAGCCTGGCACAAAGGAAGTGACCAGTAGGCACCGGCTGTCATGATGACTCCATGGAGCAAATCTAGTTGCACTGTTACCCTATTTTCAAATTTATTTTTGCTAGTAATAATCTTGCTTTATTAAATCTTCCTTCCATCCCCTACCCAAGGTGATTTCACAAAGGTTTCTGCATCCTGGAACATGGTGCTCATTTTCTGGTTTGTTCATATCACTTCCCAAGAACACACCTCTGATTTTATGATGAGGGCTGGTGGCACACCTGAATTGGAAATTCTAGCACTCAGATTTGTGGGAGACTTTTGAAGTATAAATCTGTTTACTAGAGTAGAGCTGTTGAGAAGCAGATGCATTTGAGCCCACACTGTCAAGCTGTTGCAGTTCAGAGAGAACATAAGGAGGTCAAAGAAAGAAAGAAAAAAATGCGGGAAGGTGCTCAGAGCAGATGGATAGGAATGGCACCAAAGGGCACGAGTGGAGGCTGGCACGTGAGGTTAAGTCTCTGTTCTTGGTCTCTGCCCCAGCTGTGCTGACCTCACGTCACAGGTTCTTGTGAAGGTACTTCTGGTACTAAGAAAGTCAGCAAGGCCAAGTGCCTTATGCTTTGGGTTTCTGAGCTCTGCAAACCTGGGCTCAAGTCCTGGTTCGGTCAACCCATAGAAGAGGATCTCGAAACTTCCTTCCCCCCATGGAACCTCAGTTCCCTTCAGCTGTAAAATTGGAATCATGTCATGTATCTCTCAAGGCTATTTTGGGGGTTAGCTGATATAACAGGAACGAAAGCACGAGCATAGTATCTGGCATGCAGTAGGTTCCCTAAAAATGTTATGCAAATTGGACTTTGTATTTTCTATTATAAAAGAAAAGGAATTCTATTGAAAAGAAAATTGCTCTTCGTAAGTTTTGCCTATAGCGGTAATAGAGTATGTGGTAGGAGGAAGCAAAAGACAAAAAACCTCAAACAGTTTCATCTCCAGCTTTTGAATCCTCCAAGTGAACTCTGTAATTTGGCTTCTTTCAGCCCTTCTGAGGACTGAAAGCCTTCGAGTATAGGCAGAGCCAAGGATGCCAGCCTCTTCCATTAAGGGCTCTGATTCATCATTCATTGCAGCAAGAGACATCTGCTTGGTGAGTTCTTTGAGGGCATGAGAGAAAGACGTCTCCTTGAATTCAGCAGATTTTGCAGACACTCAGATCACCAAGGGAAATGATTGCAAGGTAGCCGAGTGTGACAGTAGGGTTGGCTGTCTGTCTACTGCTGGCCTGTGACACTAGCAGAGGCGGTGGACCCAGGAGCTGCCCAGGAATCTTTTGCTCACCTTCTCCCAGCCCAGCTCTCTTACTCAGTTTCTGCTCTGAGGACTGGAGCAGCCCATACAGCTCCTTGCTAAGGAAGTTATTGTTATGCACTGAATTATGCCTTCCTACCAGTTCACGTGCTGAGTCCTAACCCCCAGTGCCTCAGAATGTGACTGCATTTGGAAACAGAATGTTTAAAAAGATAATTTAGCTTATAGTGGGGTCATTAGGGTGGGTCCTAATCCAATACGTCTAGTATTCTTATAAGATGAAAAGATTAGGACACAGACAGGTATGTAGAGGAGACCATGTAAAGACAGAGAGAAAACAGCCATCTACAAGACAAGGAGATAGCCCTCAGGAGAAATCAACATATCTCAGACATCCAGACTCCAGACCAGTGAGAAAACAAATTTCGGTAGTACTTTTTTTTCTTTTTTTTGAGGTGGAGCCTCAGTCTCACTCTGTTGCCCAGGCTGGAGCGCAGTGGCATGATCTCGGTTCACTGCAACCTCTGCCTCCCAGGTTCAAGAGATTCTCCTGCCTCAGCCTCCAGAGCAGCTGGGATTACATGCGTGCACCACCATGCCTGGCTAATATTTGTATTTTTAGTAGAGACAGGGTTTCACCATGTTGGTCAGGCTGGTCTCAAGCTCCTGACCTCAAGTGATCACCTGTCTCGGCCTCCCAAAATGCTGGGATTACAGGCGTGAGCCACTGTGCCCAGCCAAGATCACTTTTTTATGGCAGCCCTAGCAAACTAATGTAGTTACCTAATTTCAAACATGAGGTGGATCAAGCTCCCACTCACCTTTTCCATGACGCTAGAGAAGCCAGGTCTGGGGCCGGGCGCGGTGGCTCAAGCCTGTAATCCCAGCACTTTGGGAGGCCGAGGCAGGCAGATCACGAGGTCAAGAGATCGAGACCATCCTTGCCATGATGAAACCCCGTCTCTACTAAAAGTAAAAAAATTAGCCGGGTGTGGTGGCACGCGCCTGTAGTCCCAGCTACTCGGGAGGCTGAGGCGGAAGAATCACTTGAACCCAGGAGGTGGAGGTTGCAGTGAGCTGAGATTGTGCCACTGCACTCCAGCCTGGCGACAGAGCAAGGCTCCGTCTCAAAAAAAAAAAAAAAAAAAAAAAAAAGGCCAGGTCTGAAAACTGTGTCTTGCAAGAACTGGGCTTGTTTTATAATACCTACCATTTCCTACAGCTCTTACTGTATCGTACCCACTGCACACCTCAAGAGGGGGTTTATCACAGACCATTCCCCTTGCACTGATGAGGAGACTGAGACTCAGAGAGAAAACTGGGCTTATCCACAGTCTCAACAAAGAAAACAGCACCTCTAGGTTTTGAATAGAGGGCTTCCTCGCTCCCAGTTCATACTTGCTGATACTGTAGGGAGAGAAAAGGAAGTTGGCTGGTGATCTCCTGCTCCAATTCCACCAGCAGGCTTCATCTGTGGCCCTCTGGAGCAACTCCACTTATCTCAAAGGGAGTTGAACAATTTTCAGTAGACATAGGGTTTCACCATGTTGGCCAGACTGGTCTTGAACTCCTAACCTTAGGTGATCCACCTGTCTCTGTCTCCCAAAGTGCTGGGATTACAGGTGTGAGCCACTGCGCCTGGCCATAGGCTTAATGTCTTTCTGTTCATTCCACTTTCTTCAGGGAGATGGGAACATCGTTGAGGGAGAGGACTGTGGGCCTCCTACCTCAGTCCCACAACATCTAACACTGGGCAAGTGATCTATCTGAAGTTTCAGTGTATCTTCCCATTCATTCCTGTGGATGAGAGATGGTGGTAACATAAAAAGATGTTAATCAAGAAGCTGTTTGTGGAAGATAGCATTTGAAGGTGGTGGAGGCATTCATTGCTCAGCAAACATGTGCTAGTCTCCAGGGTTCTCCCAAGAAGCACAAACACACACACACACACACACACACACACACACACACACACACACACACATAAGGAATTGACTCACCTGATTGTAGAAGCAATGTGGTCCCATGGCTTGCTGTCTGTAAGCTGGAGACCCAGGAAAGCCAGTGATATAATTCCAAGACCCGAGAGCCAATCCAGATCTGCGGACCTGAGACAGAAGCACTGAGGGCAGAAGATCAATGTTCCAGCTCAGTCAGAAAGAGGGAGGATTCAGTCTTTCTTCACCGTTTTGTTCTATCCAGGCCCTCAACAGATGGCGTGATGCCCACGCACACTGGGAAGGCCATCAGCTTGACTCAGTTCACCAATTCAAATGCTAGTCTCTTTCAGCAACGTTGTCACAGATACACCCGGAAATCGTGTTTCACCAGTTATTTGAGCATCCCTTGGCTCAGTCAAATTGACACATAAAACTGTTACACAAGTTCTGTAGACCGGAGGTGAGGGAGATATGCCCCAGCCCTGCAGGGGGACAGGCCTGCTAGAGAAAGACAAACTCATGACCTAACTCTGCTGCTCACGAACACACACACACACACACACACACACACACACTGCTCAGGCCGACTGATAGTGCTCCCTCATTCTTCCCACCTTGCCCCACCTTGCCCCTGCTATTTATTTGCTCACTGCCAGAGGCTACCTGGTTCTGATAGCACGTACCACCACAAACACATACATACATCAGGGCTGAGGTTTCCTATAACCCATTTGCAGTCCCTGCAGCAAGGGCAATGGAACAGTACAGAAGCCATCTGCTGAGGAAGGCACACACTCCCAGGGTAATGCAAAGTGAGGAGTGGTTTTACTCTACCTTCAAGAATCTGCAAATGTTTTGCACGGGGGAGCACTTTGAACTGGGTCTTGAGGGGTAAGTAGGAGTTTGTCAGGGGTCATGGTGGAGAAGGGTTTTGCCAGGTGAGGATGTGATGAGCGACCTGGGGTGGCTGGGTACAGACCAGGTGGGATGACAGAGCTACAGACAGGAAGGGGCAGAGAGCAGCAAACTAAGCCTCTTTCTATATCATGCTTAATTAGTTGGTTATTTAGGCTGCTGACATCCATGCAGGGTGAATCATGAGACAATTATAGACTTTTGAATGTAACTGAAACATACAATCTTCCCAATAAAATGAGTAATTTTAACTGACCTTCCAGTCCCTAAATTGGAATTACTGTATTGTAATTTATTGTATCACTCTCAGGGTAAATGAAAAAAGCTCCCACTGGGAAGATATTTCTCTTCTCTTGAAGGAGATGCAAATTTGCAATAGTACGTGGCAAATAATAAAACCATGTAAAAATGTCAAAGCCCGGACTTCACCACTATACAACATATCCATGTAACAAAGCTGCACTTGTGCCCCTAATTCTATGATTTAAAAAAATAAAAATAGAAGAAGATTCCAACTGCTGGGCAATGGACTGAGCTTCCACGCTCAGTGACCCCAAATGTTATATGCAAGAAAGATAAGGATCTTCCGTGTTTCTAAGTCACTAAATGCTTCAGCTGACAAATGGAAATTTCATATGTTTGCTGGCCACGTAAATGTCTTCTTTTGAGAAGTGTCTGTTCATATCCTTTGCCTACTTTTTGATGGGGTTGTTCGTTTTTTCTTATAAATGTGTTTAAATTCCTTGTAGATTCTGGATATTAGACCCTTGTCAGATGGGTAGATGGCAAAGATTTTCTCCCATTCTGTTCACTCTGATGATAGTTTCTTTTGCTGTGCAGAAGCTCTTTAGTTTAATTAGATCCCGTTTGTGAACTTTGGCCTTTGTTGCAATTGCTTTTGGTATTTTCGTCATGAAGTCTTTGTCCATGCCTATGTCCTGAATGGTATTGCCTAGGTTTTCTTCTAGGGTCTTTACGGTTTTTGGTTTTACATTTAAATGTAAAACGTTTAATGTCTTTAGTGAATCTTGAGTTAATTTTTGTAGAAGGTGTAAGGAAGTGGTCCAGTTTCAGTTTTCTGTATATGGCTAGCCAGTTTTATCAGCACCATTTATTAAATAGGATATCCTTTCCTCATTGCTTGTTTTTGTTAGATTTGTTGAAGATCAGATGGTTGTAGGTGTGTGGTATTATTTCTGAGGCCTCTGTTTTGTTCCATTGGTCTATAATTCTGTTTTGGTACTAGTACCATGCTGTTTTGATTACTGTAGACTTGCAGTATAGTCTGAAGTCAGGCAGCATGATGCCTCCAGCTTTGTTCTTGTTGCTTAGGATTGTCTTGGCTGAATGGGTCTTCTTTGATTTCTTATGAAATTTAAAGTAGTTTTTTCTAATTCTGTGAATAATTTCAGTGGTAGTTTGATGGGAATAGCATTGAATCTATAAATTACTTTGGGCGTTATGGCCATTTTCACAACATCGATTTTTCCTATCCACGAGGATGGAATGTTTTTCCATTTGTTTGTGTCCTCTCTTATTTTCTTGAGCAGTGGTGTGTAGTTTTCCTTGAAGAAATCCTTCACATCCCTTGTTAGCTGTATTCCTAGGTATTTTCTTCTCTTTGTAGCTATTGTGAATGGGAGTTCATTCATGATTTGATCTTCTGCTTGTCTATTGTTGGTGTAAAGGAATGCTTAGGGACGTGGATGAAGCCGGAAGCCTTCATCCTCAGCAAACTATCACAGGAAAAAAAAAAAACAAACACTGCATGTTCTCACTCATAAGTGGGAGTTGAACATTGAGAACACATGGACACAGGGAGGGGAGAAACACACACACCAGGGTCTGTTGTGGGGGTGGCATGAGAAGGGAGGGAAATAGGTGCAGCAAACCACATGGCACACATATACCTCTGTAACAAACCTTCACATTATGTACATGTATCTTGGAAATTAAAGAGAAAGAAAGAAAGAAAGAGAGAGGGAGAGAGGGAAGGAGGGAGGGAGGGAGGGAAGGAAAGAAAGAAAACTTCAGTAATAACAAGCATTTATTGAATTTTTAACATGTACCCCATAGTGTACTAAATGAGTCTGAATACATTATATTACCACATTTAATCCTGAGGTGTTAAAGGTAGGTATTACTGTCTCCATTTTACAGGTGAGAGTGGAGGCTTAGAGAGAAGGCATGACTTGCTCAAGGTCACCAAGCTTGTGAGTGGCCAGCTGGGATTCCACCCCATGTTGGGCTGACTCAGGGCTCTGCCGTTGCTGCTATCATTTGCACATCATGGGATATTCCTCTTGCATTTGCCCTGCTGCCTTTGGCATCTCAGGGCCTTGCGTAACGCCCCAGTTTCCTAACATGTCAAGAGGAGGCTGCTGAGATCAGTCTGAGGGTTAATGCAAAAACTCCCCGTGGCAAGGGACTTTTGCTCTCTTGAAGGAGACACAAGTAATTATGAGCAATGTAGCCTGTTAAAAAACAGCCTAACTAGAAAGCTGGGGAGGGCACTTCTGAAGCTCTTACCACCAGCGTTTCTCCAGACGGGTTGAAAGGCTGCTTGTCTTAGGCAATTTGGATTCGGTTTGCTGTGTGCATGGAGCTGTCAGATAGATTTGCAGGGCTGTGTGCATCCCAGTATTACTTCACATGGCTTCACATGCCTCACATTGTTTTATTATTATCTCCTCTCTCTGCCTCTCCTGCTAAAACATGGCTTCTTCAAGGGTAACAAACAGTTCCATCTAATGCACAGGTGACGCAGTACCATAGCTAAGAGTCAGCACTCTGGTGCAAGACAGCCAAGCGTTGGAGCTCAGTTCCTCTGCTCTACAAGCTGCACGGTCTTGGGCATATTCCTTAATCTCTCTGTTCCTCTATTCTTTCTTCATCTTCTTTTTTTTTTTTTTTTTTTTGAGACAGAGTTTCACTCTTATTACCCAGGCTGGAGCTCAATGGCACGATCTCGGCTCACCACAACCTCCGCCTCCCAGGCTCAAGCAATTCTCCTGCCTCAGCCTTCCGAGTAGCTGGGACCAAAGGCATGTGCCACCATGCCCAGCCAATTTTTTTTGTATTTTTACTAGAGACGAGGTTTTATCATGTTGACCAGGATGGTCTCGATCCTTGACCCCGTGATCCACCCGCCTCGGCCTCCCAAAGTGCTGGGATTATAGGCGTGAGCCACTGCGCACGGCCTATTCTTTCTTCTTTCAAGAAATGTGATCATGCCTATGTCATTGTGTTTTCTGATAATTAAATGAGTTCAATATAAACAGTTTTTGAAAAATGTTGGGCAAAGAGGAAAACACTTGGTGAACATTTTTAGCTCACGTCATCATACCTGTTGCTGTTGGCTCCTAGGGGCAAGCCTTGAGTTAAGCCCCACTGGATGCTATCCCTATTTCTGGATATTTTATATCACATTTTAAAACATCACCTTTGTTATTTAAGTCAGATTGAGTTTTAAATTGCTATTTACTTAGCCAAAACCATCTGAAGCAGATGCTGGATGAATATGGACAGCAATAGATACGGCATTCTGGCTTCTTCTTGGACTGGGTGGAGAACTGAGCCCCCTCAATGCCTTCTGTCTGCGGGAGCCAGAGGAGGAGGGCTGTGCCTGGGGCAGGAAGCAGGGAGGTGGCCTTCCACCATGACAGGGTGGGTCTTTGCCAAACATTGGCTTTTCATGTCACCCCCTGACCATCAGGTAAAGTAGCAGCTCATCTTATTTCCACAACCTGCATGAGGGAAGAGGCCAATGCACGTTCCAGAAATCTCCAATGCCCTATCTCCCTCTCCTTGCTTCTCAGAGTGTTGTCCAATAGACAGACCCTTAACCAACTTCACTATGCCACTTAGGTCTATTTCTGTCAGATATGTGTGGTCATCTTATCTCAGATGATTTCTCCAATTTAGAAATCACCTTCAAGTCTTACCAAAGGTTTTGACTCTGTTGAATCTGTGCACAGTCCTTAACGTTTTGGAATCTGGGTGACCACTAGATAGCAGGGTGGATGGCTAGTGGAGTTGTATAAGATATTTGGACTTGTTAGAGCCTGTCGCTCGTTCCTTACAAGCCCTCGGGAGAATTCTCCGAAGCAAACAGTGGTAAAACATCGACCAGAAAAAAAGCTTAAAAGCTTGTTTTCAAAGAATTGGAAGACCTAGGTTCCAGGCTGCAACTGCTGCACTTGGCAATAAACTACTAAAAACAACATGGACATTTTTAGAAAAGACACCATAGAGAAATAGCCTCTCAATAATTTCCCAAATCTTTCTGACCATACCTGACTGTGAAAATGGGCACTGCCTGACCTGATTTCAGCTCCATTAAGAGTGGCTGTTGGCAAGTCTTCCAGAAGAGGCCCGCCAGCCCCCAGCTATATTCAAAGCAACAGGGAAGATTTGAGTTCTTGACAGCTTTTCCCCGCCTCACAAGATAATAAGATAGGTCGCATTTCATATTTAACCCACTTGACATTTTAATTCTTCTAATGTGCTCTTTGATGTGTGCAGATGAGGTGCAGTGTAGGTACAAGTTGCTATTTATATAGTCCTGGCAAGTGGATTTCATCAGTATCAGCTCCTTCGTTCACTTGGGTGCCTTTAAGATCATCAGAAATTCAAGTTTTCAACTCCCCAGTAGTTTCTTCTTCCCAAAGTTTGAACAAAGAACAAGAGAATAATGACCCTCTGATTTCTTACCTTGTGGCAAGAAGACAGTGCTGCATGTTATTAAAAATATTAAAATGATATTAAAATATTAGTATTATTACTATTTTATTGCTAGTAAAATATTAAAATAATATTAAAAATCTTGAATTTGGAGAGGATAGGCTTAACACCTTAGAGCTGGCTGTGGGGTCAGTAAGGTGATATATGCAATATTCTTAACATAAAGACTGACCCAGAGCAAAGCTCCAGAAATGACAGTTATTGCCTGAACTTGCTAATATTGTTGTCACTGTCACATCAGCATCATCATCAGTATCATGACATCATGGCTGTCATCTCCATCATCATTGTCAAGTCATCACATCCCCATCACTGTCATCATCCTCATAACTTTTTTGGCTCTTCCACTTACTACCCAGTGTCCTTGGTCACTTTCTCTCTATAGATGTCCCATTTTCCTTTTCGTAAAACTGGATAGTAATTGCAATCTCTCAGGACCACCAGGAAGAATGAATGAGGCAGAGAGAATCCTCAGTAAGACCCTGGCCTCAGTCGGGCCCCTCTTATAGCTCAGCTTACATTTCCTATGCATGATTTGTTTGCCTCTTTGCTTTGTTTTTAATATCTTAGTCTTTGCACTTATCAATTCCCCCAAGCCATAAAACCCAGGATTTTCTGTCCTTCAGAGCCCTATGCTACCCTGGTAAGAACCCTAGTTGAGATTCAAGAAATTTTTCAACTCCGACTGGGAATCCAACTCTCATTCCAGCTCACTGTGTGGTCTTAAGCGATTTTCTTTATCTACAAAATAAAACAATTGCACTATATGGGTAGTTCTCAAAGTGGTCCAGAGACCATGAGTACTAGATGTTAAGAATTCTTATATCTGAGGCCCTGCCTCACACTCACTACATCAGACTCTAGGAGTGGGGCTCTGGGACCTGGATTTTACATGCTTTTTAGGGCTTCTCATGTGCCTGAGGAGATAGTCTCTTGGGACCCCCTCTCAACTCTGCTAGTCTCTGGCAGGAGGACCACCGGCTGAAAAGGAAGTCCCTTTCCCGGTGTCATTGTCCTACCTAGGGGTTGTACAAGCTGAAAAGGGAGAGTTCATGGGGCCATAACAGAAAACAACAAGCCAAATATTTGTTAGACTTTCTGAAGTATTTCTTTATTTCAGAAGTTTGAAATGAACATATTCAAGATCCTCAAGACAAAAGAACGGTAACCAAGAACTTCATAAGTAACCACACAAACTTTCTCATATGAAGGCTGCAGACAAACTGTCTCAGGCACTCAAGAACTTGAGCAACACTGTTCCCAGGAACTCTTACTGAGGAACAAGCTTCAGACAACTGAAAGAACTAGAGAATTACAGCCACAGGGCTGGTGATGACCATTGAATCGGTGTCTACCAGTCAAAACAATATACACTTGGCTCTTTGTATCCATAGGTTCTACGTCCATGGGTTCCACCAACTATGGGTCAAAAATAGTCAGAAATAAAAGTTTTGTCTGTACTGAGCAAGTACAGACTTTTTTCTTGTCATTATTCCCTGTACAATACAGCATAACAACTATTTATGTAAGATTTACAAAGTATTAGGTATTATAAGTAACTTAAAGATGATTTAGAGTACATGGGAGGATGTGTATATGTTATATGCAAATACTATGCCGTTTTATATCTGGAACTTGAGCATTACAGATTCTGGTATCTGCAGGAGGTCCTGGAACAAATACCCCAAGGGATGACTATATGTATTTACCACTCACTACCTGGCCCCCCACCCCACACACATACACAAATACTTCTTTCCTTTTTTTCACTCTTGGTGAAACTTGCTCATGTCCTGTAAGCTAAGAATAAATTAAGGCTGAAAGACAGAAAACGACAAAGAAATGTGAAAAGAATGGAGAAGATCTAGGAAAAGTAGAGTAAGCTCAGTTATTACCTTACAGGCCCAGCTGACCCTTGAATGACCTAAGGATTAGGGGTGCCAACCCTCTGTGCAGTTGAAAATCCACATACAACTTTGCCTACAAACTTAACTGCTAACAGCCTACTGTTACCCACAGGGCTTATCAGTAACATAAATGGTCAATTCATACATATTTTGTACATTATAGGTATTATACACAGTATTCTTTCAATCAAGTAAGCTAGAGAAAAAGAAGAGTTATTAGGAAAATCATAAAAAGAAAATACATTTATAGCCCCGTACTGCCTCTATCAATGCCATAAGTTTACATTATCTGTTTATGAGACATATTATCTGTCTGAAACATAGGCACCTGCTACTGCAGACCTCAAACTTTGGTAGGTATCAAGCAATTCAACTTTTTCTTGTAATGCCATGACTTTTCTCTGCTTCTTGGGAGCACTTCCATCATTGCTAGTGGCATTTTGTACATGTCTCATGGTGTTGTCTAAGGTTTATGATATTGCACTTAACACAACAAAAACTATGTGAGAAACTTGAGATCAGTTATTACTGTGATATGCAGTTTAACGGAGAGATGAACTGCTTACTTGGAGGTGGTCAGCACCCACACGGGGTCTTAGGCAGACACTAACAACACTTGAACTCAAGGCAATAGCAGCAAGAGGTGACTATGAAATTATTACAGTAGTACCGTATGTACTAGAGTTAAATTTATGCAATTATGATTTAATACTGTATCTTAACCTTTGTTTACATTTAACTGAAAATTGTGCCACGTGTGGTCGGCATTTACGTGCCTATGTTTTAATAAATTTTAACTTTTTATAATAGATTTGTGGATAGTTTATGGGAGTAAATGACAGAATAGTACCTAAATAAAGTTTGCGCTTTCACAATCTATTTAACCTTTTCTTATTCTTTTTGATATTTCTAGTCTATATGGCTCATTTGCAAGTTTTTTCAAATTATTTCAAATCTTCAAAAAAACTCCAATATATTTATTGAAAAAAGTCCTTATATAAGTAGACCCACACAACCACAACCAATGTCATTCAAGGGTCAACTATATTAATTGGAATAAAAGTATGTTGGTGAGAGGGAGTAGAGGGAGAGAAAAAGTCACTAGTAAATTTCAAGATTATTCGTGGTAAGGATCCAACATACAGTAGCAGAAAAGAAAGAAAAATGGAAAGAAGGCAGGGAGGAACTAACAAGATCACGTACACTTATAAAGATAATATTTGTTATAACAAAAATCTAAAACAATATTACGTAAATATCAAAATGTATACCAGAAGAGAAAAAGACGGAGGGGTGGGGGGGAGAGAGAGAGAGAACATGACAAATAAAACAGACCAAAAGGAAATATATATAAATAAACCACACACACATATATATTATGTATGAATTTACTTAAATATAAAATATGACAAAACTGAAACTAAATATATTAGTTCCATCAATAAATACAAATGGACTTATCTACTAAAATAAAAATATTTTCCAATATGGTTTTGATTTGCATTTCTCTAATGACCAGTGATGATGGTTTTTTTTTTTAATATGTTTGCTGACTGCATAAATGTCTTCTTTTGAGAAGTGTCTGTTCATATGCTTTGCCCACTTTTTGATGGGATTTTTTTTTTTTTTCTTGTAAATTTGTTTAGGTTCCTTGTAGATTCTGGGTATTGGCCCTTTGTCAGATGGGTAGGTTGCAAAAATTTTTTCCCATTCTCTTGGTTGCTGGTTCACTCTAATGATAGTTTCTTTTTACTGGGTATGTACCCAAAGGATTATAAGTTGTTCTCTTATAATGACACATGCACATGTATGTTTATTGAGGCACTGTTCACAATAGAAAAGACTTGGAACCAGCCCAAATGCCCATCAATTATAGACTGGATAAAGAAAATGTGGCACATGTACACCATGGAATACTATGCAGCCATAAAAAAGGAAGAGTTCATGTCCTTTGCAGGGACATGGATGAAGCTGGAAACCATCATCCTCAGCAAACTGACATCAGAACAGAAAACCAAACACCACATGTTCTCATTCATAAGCGGGTGTTGAACAATGAGAACACATAGACACAGGGAGGGGAATATCACACACCGGGGCCTGTCAGGGGGTGGCGGTCTAGGGGAGAGATAGTAGGGGAGTGGGGGGCTAGGGGAGGGATAGCATTAGGAGAAATATCTAATGTAGATGATGGAGTGATGGATGCAGCAAACCACCATGACACATGTATACCTGTGTAACAAACTTGCACATTCTACACATGTACCCCAGAACTTAAAGTATAATAAAAAAATTCCATATTGATTAATAAAGTCAAATCTAATACTATCTATAAGAGATACATCTAATGAAAATAAATAATAAATAATGTGTATATAATAGCAAAGGACTGGAGACACTGCAATTGCTCATCAACTGAGGACTGGCTGAAAAACTAGGGCACAACCATCAATAAAGCCCAGTGCATCTGTAAAAAAGAATGAGAGACATCTCTATGTGTGCTCTTGGAGGGCTCTGCAGGATCACTGCTGAAAAGAGAGTGCAAGGTAGACAAAGTATGATATGTTATTAGTCACCTCAAGAAGGAATCATGTGAACATGTGGATGGATGGATGGGTGGATGGGTGAATGATGGATGATGAATGGATGGATGAAGTGATGGATGGACAAGTGGATGGGTGGGTGGATAGATAGATGGACAATGGATGAATGATGGATGGATGGGTAGATGGATGAATGAAAGGTGATGAATGGACAATGGGTGAATGATGGACGTGTATATGGATGAATGATGGATGATGAATGGATGGATGAGGTGATGGATGGATGAGTGGATGGGTGGGTGGATAGATGGATGGACAATGAATGAACGGATGGATGGATGCATGAGTGAATGGATGGGTGGCTGGCTGAATGAATGATGGATGAATAGGTGAATAGATGGGTGATGAATGAATGGATGAGCAGATGGAAGGATGAATGGATAAATGGATGGATGATGGATGGTAGGATGGATGGATAAAATAGAGATTATATATATTACGTATTACATCTATACACATGTATATCTATCTATCTATCCATCTTTCTACCTTTTGTTTGTAGCTAGAAAGACAGCAGAAAGGTAAGCCATGATTTTAAAATGCTTTCTTCCGGGAAGAAAGTGAATCAGGTGGAAGAACAGGGATACAAACTCAATTTCTTTGACTATATATTTTTGTAGGTGTGACTTGGGAAACACATACATATATTACATAATGATGAGACAAAATTAAATTAAAAATAAATTTCTGAAACCCAAAGTTAAATGAAATGATGAATCTAAAAAGTGTTGTCCAGTTGGTGGCATAACCACACAGAGAGAATTCCAACAGACTTAAGTGATGTCACTCCTGCAATATTCCTTCCCACTGGCTATAATGTCATGAGATCATGAGTCTCATCATGAGGAAACACAGCACATTGAGGCAGTTGGCACTTGTGAAGTGTGTATCATATCAGGTTATCAAGCTATTGGGTTGTTTACACTCACTGGCCCAGTTCTGAGGACAGGAACTACATACACATACTCTGGTTTTACAAAGTCATCATAAACAGGGTGAATATTACTTATCTGTCAAATATACAAATGGATCAGTAAAGTACATGATTAATAAATGGAAGTTTTGAATCTTCTGAAATCTGAGTATTTTCAAATTCAAATCCCAGAGCCAATTTATGGTGAAAAGTCCATGAATCTTAGTTAGTGATTAAAACAAACCAGTGAAGTGTTTCCAAAGTCTGGGGAAAGTTTGATCTTAGGAGGAAAAAAGGACAAACTTTCAAATCAGTCCCTTTTGTAGACTCGTTCTCTGACACCTCATTAGCTCCCATTGATCAGGATAATGCAGAAACATTTCTGCAGGGCAGTTAATTAGAGAAGCCACTGAGGGTGAGAGAAGGAGATGGCTTGGCTCCATTGTTGGTGTTAGCAGCTTTCTTATTGGTCAGCTTCTTTTTTTTCCATAGTCTAAGATGGATATTAATTCCATTTTGTGGGATCAGAAAGGACTTTCCAGTGGTGTGGAGTTGAAATGGGTCCGGAGAATGAGTAGGAGCAGGTGAGGGCGAACATGAGGTCATCGTTGACTGTTCAGGCAGAGGCATGGTTGTTACATGGTAGAAGGAGGGGGTTACTGAAGAAAACTGCCATTTGTGGAACATCTGCTACTTGCCAGGCAGTATGCAAGGCACTTCCGATGGCATCCATTCAACCCCCATAATATCATCTTTCTATAAATGATCAGACCAATGTTGGGGGGCCAAGAAAAAGGAAAACCCGGGGTTTTTTTTTTTTTTTTTTTTTTTTTTTTGAGATGGAGTCTCACTCTGACACCCAGGTTGGAGTGCAGTGGTGCGATCCTGGCTCACTACAACCTCTGCCTCCTGGGTTCAAGAGATTCTCCTGCCTCAGCTTCCCAAGTAGCTGGGATTACAGGTACCCGCCACCACCCCCAGCTAATTTTGTGTATTTTTAGTAGAGACGGGGTTTTACCATGTTAGACAGGATGGTCACAATCTCCTAACTTCGTGATCCACCTGCCTCAACCTCCCAAAGTGGTGGGATTACAGGCATGAGCCACTGTGCCCCGCCCAGACCTGAGATTTTAATTCAGGTCTGTCTGACATGAAAGTCCACACCCATCCCAGTCTACTCAGCAGCATGCTGTAGTCAACACGAGGGGAGGCAGAGGGCCAGCGGCTCCCTCAGCTGCTCGGAGTTGTTGGGTTACATCACACATGGCCTCCAATCCTAGCTTAGCACCTATCAGAGATGTGGCTTTGGAGCTTCCGTTTCCTCATCTGCAAAATGGGGAGCAGTGTACTCATCAGGAAGTAATGCCATGCTTGTCAAACTAGAGAAGGCACCTGACTTCAGGCAGCTACCCAATCTTGGGGCACCGTCACACCGTTTCTTTGGTGAGAAGGCTCCTGCCCTTCACAGGACAGAACTGCTCAGCACCCAAGGCCCACAGGACAAAACCACCCACCTTCTCTTGCAAACCTTCACCCTCATATCCCATGTTCTATTACAGGATCTGCATGTGGGCAGACAAGGGGTTAAGAGGAAAGTTGCGACAGCTGGCAGTTTCCTCCCACGAGCTGAGTGACAAACAGCAGTGAACAGACGTATTAGGGAGCATTAGGGCAGGATGATTAATGAATCCAGCAGGCACCCACATTTTAATGAGGGAGTGTTTGCTTTCCTACCTTTAAATTTTGAAATCCAGCTCCAGGGAGTCTGGCCAAACTGGGGAAGGATCACCCAGCAAAACAGCCCCTTATTGCCTCCAGGGAACGGAGCCCAATCAGAAAGGCTTTATTTTTAAAATTTTTTTAAAGTAAATTAAAAAATTTAAAAACCTCTTGCCATAAGACAGCAATACATTGTCATTTCTTTAAAGGACAAATGTAAAAAAGACAGGTGTCCAGGATTCCTGACAGATTTGTTGTAGTGTCTCACGACTCACAGATGGGCCGAGTGGGAAGTCTGTAGGGACCTGGGATCTGGGAGGTTTGCTTTCCTACAGGAGACACAGGCTTGGGAAGAGGCTAGGAGCAGAATGACGTCAGCAGAAGACAGGAAAGAGAGTCTGGGTGCAAGATGACATCCAGAATAACAGCGCCCTGCTGCAGAAGGGGACCTTGCTTGGAGCAAGCACTCTGCCTGAATGCTGATTCCTCTCCTGAGCTGTGGGCCTGGGCCAGGTCACTTCCCCTTTCTGGGCCTCAGCAGCCTCCTTTGTGTAAAGGAGACATAGACACCTGCCAGGAGGGCTAGGATGAAATGAGATAATACCAAGGGTGTTGCAGGTGCTTCATATATCTTCCCTTCCCTAGGGCAGGAGAATGCAGTTAAGAAACAGGAACTCTAGAGCTAGACTACATTCATGTGGACCGCCACTTATCATGGTGACCAGAGCAATCTATTTATTTGCTCAAAGCCTCAGTCTTCTCTGCTGTAAAATGGTAATGACAACACTTCCTTCCTCTTGGAGCTGCTGTGAGGATTGCATGATGTAATGTAAGCATTTCACACACCAGGCACATTTTCACTCTTCCATAAATGTCAATTATTATGAGATTAATTTAATAATGCACAGGCTGGGCACAGTGGCATATAGGAGTGATCCTACAATCCCAGCAACTCAGGATGCTGAAGTGGGAGGATTCCTTGAGGCCAGGAGTTTGAAACTAGTCTGGGCAAAAGGCATCCTGTGTCTACAATAAATGAAAAAAAAAAATTAACCAGGCATAGTGGTGCGTGGCTGTAGTCCTAGCTACTCAGGAGGCTGAAGTGGGAGGATTGCTTGAGCCCAGGAGTTCAAGGCTGCAGTGAGCGATGATTGCACCACTGCACTGCAGCCTGGGCAACAGAGTGAGACCTTATCTTTAAAATAATAATAATTAATCTTAATGCAGAGATGTTTTTGTACAAAGAAAGTTACTGACAATGCCCCTAAGATCACTAGCAAAAACTGAAGATAAATAAAAAGTAAACCTACCCAGTAAGGTGGTGGATGCTGGTTTGCAGGACCTTCTTCCAAATTAGGGGTGAGGGCTTCTAAAAATACAACCTTAGGTGTGAAAGTCAATATTTACTTAGAATTAAAAGAACTCACTACAAAGTACATCTCCTTGTCCTTCTCACATTGAGTGTGAGCGTACATCTGTGGAGATCTGTAAGCCAAGCCTCCATCTCTACATCTCCACGCCAGCCAACCGTGTTTTAGACATTTAATATTTAAATTGCCTATTCCAATTCCCTATCAAACCATTACTCTGAGGATGAAAGTACGACCCTTATTTTGAAAAAATGTAACTTGGGGGTCTAAATTGGTGCAGTGTCTTCTGTTGCAGTGCTTTTGTAGTGCTCTGAACATTTGCATCTCCCACTGGGCAGACAAAGCCCAGTCCAGAGTAAGTGTCTGTTTCTGTCCAGACACTTTGGTTCCTCCTCCCACTCACTGAGGCTACTGGCATTGGTCCAAAGTCATCCACCTACCAAGTATGAATAGGCTTTCCCCAGGGAATCTGTCCCATAGCCATCTGCAGCCTCTGTCTCTCTTGTTGGCAAGCAGAACAGTTCTCATTCATGTTTTGTGCCTCAGAGGGTACAGGAGGAATTTGTCTACACTTGGCCCATCTCTGCACTGCTGCCCTCTATCCACCATGCCCACTCATTTTATGGATGCTGGTGGCCACCTCAAATGAGCACACAGGGAGTCTACTTGTCAATTTGAATTACCTTCCAAATCTGAAATGGGGTTCTTCTAATGGGCATCAACGTGTCCTACTTTAAATGTACCCACCAGATTGCCATAATGATGTCCACAGGGCCATGCCCCATACAGACATGTGCTAGTAGGCCAGTTTTCCAACGCCCTTCTGCTGACCATGTGGGCAGGCCATTGGTCACTGCCCATGGGTTGGCAGAAATCCAAACACTGGAGCACACAGGATGCAATTCAGCCTATTAAGCTGATTTGGTTTTACCTTCTTCAGTCAGAGTGGTGGGCTTCCAGACAGGATATTGTCTATTCAACTTGGAACTGCCATTCACACATCAAACAGGTTTTTTTTGGTCAATTGAGAACTGTGTGTAGAGCTCTGTCTGAGTGATGACAGAATGCAGCATCTCTTCAGGTGGTTCCAAAGTCAGTCCCTGAGGGAAAAGAGTCTAGTTGTTTCCGAATATACTGAGTATCCGCATTTTCCCAGTAGCATGTTCAGATTTCCAGATATTTATGTTGTTTAGTCTTAGGAAGAGTTTCAATCCGTGTCAGACAGCGAGCTAGCAATTGCCTCTCAAATGGTCCCAATCTCCAGTATTCATCCCTGGAGATGCTGGCAGGCTTTTGACATAAACCTCAGTCTACACTCCACATGGGGTTATTGAACAGGGAATTTATCCATCCCAGAACTCCAGCTTCTATTCTACGCTGTTTGCTGGTAAGAGCCTGGGTGTGCTCAAGCATTCTTGTTGGTTTTCATTTAGCGTATCCAATTAATATTGCTTGAAAGGCAGATTTGCATGCCCTCTGTTTTATAATAGTAGGTAGGAGAAACAAAAAAACACTTCCCAGTCAGACATAATACCCCCCCCCCTTAATACCTTCAAGGGAAAGACAGGTAGCCACTTCACAGAAAGCCTGTTTGAACATAATGAATTTTGTCCAAATTTTCACCTTAATACCATCGACCCTTGAATTCTTAACTGCAGCCCTGGTTGGGACTTTGCCAACAGGTTCTGGTTTTGTAATGCTAGGTAAGGGAAGTGTTCCCTAGTCAGACACAACATCTACCCCCATAAAACATTCAGGTCAAGTAGACACTACCTCTTCATAACAAAGCTTGGTTAAACATTCAGATCTTCATTTAAACTTTCATGTTCTATCAGCTCTTACGTTTCTATATTCTCAATTTACTTGCAGCCCTTTTGAGAATTTCACCATTCGGTTTTGGTGCATGGGACACCCATGTCAAGGAGTCTCAGAAATTTCTCTTCTCCACCCTCTGTCCATTTAATCCTCCTGAGTGCATAAAGTTTTAGGTTCCCACTTGGGAGTTGAGCCCAGGGACCCTGTCCTTTTGTCAATTCTCATCTTGATTGCCTGCCTGCGACCCTGCTCCAGCCAGATGGGCAAAAGCTCACTTGATCTTGATTTTCGGTATGAATACAGACCATGAAAGTGAGGCCTCACGATCCTTCTGACCTTTTGGGTTTTAAGCAGGAGGTGTCAGAAAAGTTACCACAGGGATAACTAGCTTGCAGCAGCCAAGCATTCATAGTGACGTCACTTTTTGATCCTTCGATGCCGGCTTTTCCTATCATTGTGAAGCAGAATTCACCAAGCATTGGATTGTTCTCCTACTAATAGGGAACGTGAGCTGGGGTTAGACTGTCCTGAGGTTAGGTTTCTCATTGTAGTCTTTGCTTTCCAGTTTTTATATTTTTCCATATGGGGATATGTTGGGGACTGGCAGAGGGTTTCACTGGTCCACTCAATCTTAAGAGATATGTTTCTAAACTATCAATGTTTGCTTTATTCGTTCCTTTTCTTAATAGCCACTTAAAGATCTTCACCAGACTCACCCCTCTAGACAGAGATCACCTTCTCTTGGGAATGAGCATAGCATTTTTTTTTAAGTAATTTATTGTTTCAGCATGATTATTTCCTTTGTAATTAGCTCTGAGGCTAGTTGTTGTATCTAGGACTGGCAAGAATTAGGATCTTTCCCAACATCTTCCCTTGATATGTGCCCTGAGACTAGAAGCTGCAGTTCAGACTGGAAGAATCTAAATGTGGCCTATTTCTTACTTTTGTTTTAGCTCTTATAAATAAATAAGCAAGGGATTGTGTATTTTGATTTTTTCTTATAATTTTGCATTTCTTATGCATCCAGTGATGCATAATAAATCATCTCTAAATTCTACTGATAACTTTCATCTCTAATAAATGATCACAGTACAGCTGCTGCCTCATACAGTGGGTCATATCATGGCTACTCAGGGACAAAATGGTCCTTATCCCCCATCCTTTCATTCTTTTTCTTTCCAAACCAAATGTTTTAGTGAGTCAAGTTTATTCTAGCAAATTCTATTTCCTGTTGTTCTTGACACTAACTACCCCAAACCCTAAATGCTCCAACACCAGCTGGGTGTACTGCAAAACAATTCTGACATTGACCACCCAGAGTCAGTGTCAGACACCACAGGCTAAGGGTCCTGTCTTCTACAAAGTTGTCCCCACTTCAGATACCAGCTGCAGGAAGGGCCCTCAGGCCACCCATACTTCCAAATAACTGTCTATAAACTCAGGGGTTACCACAACTCCTGCATATTCATGCCCAATTCACTAGTACAACTAACAGAATTCTGGAAAATGCTATACTTGTGTGCAGTTTTATTATAAAGGGTACACATAGAGCAAGGTGTTAGGGGAAACAGAGCTTCTGCATCTTCTCCCCATAGAGCCAGGACAGGTCATCTCCCAGCATATAAATGGGTTCACCACCAGGAAACTCCACTGAGCTTCATTGTTCAGAGTTTTTACTGGGACCTCATTACAGGCATGACTGATTAAATCACTGGTCATGTAATTTTACAGCCTTCAGCCTCTCCCTGGAAGCTGGCTGGCTGAAAATTTCAATTCTCTAATTATATGCTTGGTCTTCCTGGTGATCAGTCCTTGATCCTGGTGCTACCTCATGGCTCACTATAAGTCACTTCCTTAGCATAATGAAGACACTACTATCATCAGGAAATTACAAGGATTTTTGAGGTTCTGTAACAGAAACTGGGACAAAGACCAGGCTTTTTTATAATTCTACACTGACAATGAGCAGCACAAATCCAGGAAATAATATAATATCTATATTAATTAACTGCCTGACACACCTTTATAAGCTTTTTATTGCTACAATTTTTATTACAACCATTTGAAATGCTTTTTATAGAGAGACTAGAAGGTAATTTAGTTTTTCCTCCATATGGTTCATCAAAGTTGTTTTTTAAAATTACTGGCTGTTTAGAAATGTTTTTTCACCTTCTTATCTCTTTATTAATAATATTATATATTTTTTAAGGTTGTTATTAAATTTGGGAAAACCACTTGAATTTTTGTAAGTGACTTAAAAAATTTGGAAGAATTTTCTATGAACTAGATTCTGGCTTTGCACATTTCAAACTTTATTAGCCACACAATTCCAGTGCTAGGTGCCATAGGACATTTACAGTGCCATAAAACCTGCCATAATGTAGCTAAGTAACATTAGAAAATACTTAGCATAAAAATGGCTTCCCGAATAGCGTGGAAGCCATTGCTATACCAAGGCAGCTACTGATCACAATGAGTGAAAGTCATTGCAGAAGACAAATACACCCCACTAAGACCATCTAAATGTATCCTGAGCTCAACTCTATCTTCACTGAATCCTGGATATGCCCTTGACTGCTCCAACTACCCTACATGGGGGCAACTGTGACAGAGGGGAAGTTGGTGTAAAATTGATGGTGGTATTAATGAATGGTAATACAGATATTTCACTGTTTCAAATTGCATAGAAAAATTTGATCTTGAGAACACATTGTTACAGTCCCTCCCAGGCCTTAGAAGGAACCTATGCAAATGGGGAGTCCTGAGGCTTGCCCTCAGTGGTCTACCAAGGACTGGGGCCGGTGCAAGCAGTCTGCCCTAGCAGGAAGGAGTACTCTATCACTGACTTTGTTTAGGTTTGCCAGAGCATGATGATAAGAAAAAGGAGACCAATTTTTAAATAACCTTATTATTGTTTTTAAATTTTCTGCATATAACACACCCCTTTATTGACTGCACCTGAAACACAAAGCCCCCACCATCTGACCTTTAATAAGTCACCGGTTAAGGTTCTTTAGCTTCACAGTTAAGCTGCTTCTCCCATCCTGCATTTTCCACCCTCCATCCCCAACCTCAGTTATGGCAGTCTTGAGTCCAGGAAACACAGAGAGAAAATAACAAATGAGCCAAGGAGATGGGGACACACAGGACTTAGGCTAGAGTAATAGCGAAGTGTGTTTGCTCTGGAGCCAGGGTGCCTGGGTTTGCACTCCAGTGCATCCTCTTGTTAGAAATAGGACCTAGGGCAAGTTATTTAACCTCTATGTGCCTCAGTTTTGTCATCACTGAAGGGAGGATAATTACGGTTTTTAGTTCATAAAGCATTGTGCATATGAGTGTAGGGATCAAATGCAATGTTGTTTATTTACAGGCATGGAGGCCTGGAAATACCCTGTGACTAGAGGGAATGTAGCACATTCAGGGAATGAAAAGAAGGCCAAAGGAGCTCAGAGAGCAGAGGCAAGCAGAAATAACCTGGGAGGTCAGCATAGGGAAGGCGTTCCAGGATACTTAAGGATTTTAATCTTTATTATTAAGGCAATGGGAAGCTATGAAAGTTTTGTTTTGCTTTTCAGGGGGAGTGGCGTGGAAGCTTGAGGATATTAAGAACTATGATCACTTACAGCAAACATGCCAGGGATATTTTGACTAAGAATTAAGACCACCTGTGTCAGCATGACTTAGCTATTTGTCCCAGGGAAACTTTTCCTGGGAAAGGTAAGACCGTAAGTCAATAAGTAAGTCCACTGTCTGCTTTAGGAGATCTTTGCAGACCAATCTACCTGATACAACAGTCTGCTAACTTGGGCAAACAGATTAGTAATCACAAAACAGTTGACTTATTAAAACTTCAGGTCCTTGCCTCATGATGTTTGCCAGTCCTACCTTGCCACATCACAAATTTTGCCCAGCCAATTAGCTTCCCACCTTGAAAAGCCTACCTTTAACCAGTGAAACTCAGACCCCAAGGCTCCATGAATGTATTCTGACACCCCTCTCCTAAGACACTGATTTCTTTCTCTAAGACCTTTCTCAAGGTGGTGTTCTCCATCACTGTGGTAAGTTCAAATAGATTTAGTTTCCCTTGATTAATAGACTGTGTAGTGATAGCTTGGGAAGTTAACAAAATGATCAGATTTTTAAAAGTTCTCTCATGCTGCAGCATGGAACATGAATTGAAAGGTGAAAATGGTGAACGTGGGGGGTTTGCTTCAGTACAAATCTCAAAGAATATTTGCATCAGGGGGGCTAGAGGTATCCACAGGCTGGGTCTTTGGTGCTCTTTTGTACCCTACCTCCACCCGTCCTACTATGAACACTACTTTGAATATAGTGTTCTCTCAGGAGCTTCTAAAGTGATGTCTAAAACACATCTACATATCCAGACCCACTCTCTTCCCCCTCAGCTGGAATCATGAGATCTCTGCCAGCAACACACGGAACAAAAATGGGTAGAAACCATCTAAGATTTACTAAAAAGGAAGAAATAGTGTTGGGAGCGAAGCTGAGGACCATTATCTAGAAAAGAAAATTAATTTTAATTTATTCTTTTAGCCTGCCAGTCAGTAAGCAAGACCTTCTGAGTGTGTCCCCTATGCTAGGCTGCTTTGAGTGCTAGGAAAACAGAGAAATTTGAGACGTGCTTCCTGATCCAGAGGCAATTCTAGTCCTCCAGGGAAGATGGACCTATGGAGAAGCCTGACACAGAACAGGAAAAGCTATGTTGGGGTGGGTAAGTACAGAGGCAGAGGATACAATCCAGGAAGGCATCAGGTGGTGGCATCTGAACAGAGTCCTGCAGAATGGGTAAGAGCTTTTCTTTGGGAGTAAAATGCCAGGAAAAGACAGCAGTACACTGAAAAAGCAGGTGTTACTTTTCAAACAGAGCAAATGCCTTCTCTGCTCAGCTCAGTCATTTTTTGAATGAACCAAGCCCCAAAGGTTCAAAGATGAAGACAGAACAAGTTCTGTCCTGGAAGGGCGTAGGGGAGAGCTGATGGGCATAGTGAGAGATGGGCCTGGGGACACTTGCAGGGCTTAGATCATGGGGAGTCAGCCAGCAAGAGACTAAGCAGAATGAAAGCCCCTTCCCCTTCAATGAGTGTGGGTGTACCCTCAGCCTCAGACTGGGCTAGATGGCAGCAGATTTGTGAACACCTAGCAGAATGACTCCTGTCATAAACAGAAGCAGATTTCTTATGTGTCTCATTTCCTATACCTAAAATATCTAGTAGGGCCCCATTCACAGCCTGCATTTCTGTAGCCACTTATCATGGCTGAATATTTAATTTTTACTGTAAGCCATCAGGGGTAAAGTAAAAATTCTGATGCCCTGTTTCTGGAAAGAGACTAAAAGGTGTACATAGTCTCCTACCTGGGACTTCAGAGAGTCTGTCTCAAAGTCACTTTGAGCTGGACTTAATCAATGCAAGTTTATGACCAGCACTTACTGGAAATTTCTCGGTCATGGGGAATAATTGCAATCCCCAATCCTCAATCCCCATCACTAATGGGTTTCAACAGTTTACCAGCACCTGCTGGCATTGGGTAGGCACACACCGAGCCAGTTGGTGTAGTGCGCATACAGCTCCAGACCCCTAAGGGCATCACAGACCTGTTATTGCTTGATCTCGGGGCACTGAATGCCACTTGTCCCTCTAAGAAGTTGGAGAATGCCGACTGCTCAGGGATCGTGTAACTAGCTAGTATGCCAGAGTCTCGTTCCTTATCAGAATTAACCAGACAGATCGCTCCACCAACTAACAACAGCCATGCACCACCACCCATAGAACTGAGAAAGAGCTGTCAATCTGTCTGCTAATCCTGTCCATGTACAGGCTGGTTGAGGTTTACCGTGAGGTTTCCAGGTGAGGCCTACAGGCTGCCCCCATTTGCTTGCCGTCTGCCCATCACATCTTTGTTCCTCTTCAGGGCGTGAGGCCACAGTGGAACAGAAAACCTGTGAGGCTTGGCATCGAAGTCAAAGTTCAAGACCCAAGCCTGCCACTTCTAAGACATTTGCCCTCAGGCAAGTCACTTCATCTCCCTGAATCTCAATTAACATTTTTCCAAGAATCGTAACTGGGGGAAAGTGATAATTTCAACCTCTTAAGGTTCATGTAAGAATAAAATCAGTCTGTGGATCTGAGGCAGCTTGCCAATAGCAAAAATACCACAGAACATTTATGGAAAACTTAAGATATGCTCGGCACTGGGCTAACCCTTCTTCATGTATTATCTCATTTAATTCTTTCAACAACTACCCAAGGCATGTGCTATTGCTATTCAAATTTTACAGATGAATAAGTTAAAACAGTGTGTGTTTTATAAGTTAAATAAGTTATATAAGTTTAATAAGTTAAAACTGTGTGCAATGTACCCAAAGTCACACAGATAGAAAAGGGAGACCCTGAAGGATCCCAAAGCTTAGCCAGCCTCAGCTGGGTTACAAAGTCCTGTTCATGTGGATACTGCTGATTTCACCTAAGGGAATGGAACTTAGGATACCAGGCTTAGTTCTTTTTCTGATTTGTCCCTGTTTTTCTCTTTTTCTTTGTTCTATTTTTTAAAGTAACACAATAAAATGTGCCCTTTTTATGTGTACAATTCTGTGAGTGTTGACAAATGAATATACACATAGAGCCATCAGCACAGTCCAGACTGTTCACATTACCCCACCAGAAACTTCCTTTGTGCTCCTTGGACACGGACCTCTCACCTGCATTCCCTTGCAACCCTGGCTGATTTTTTTTTTTTTTCCACAGGGGAGCAGGGGAGCAGACAGGGGAGGAAAAGCCCTGTGGATTTGCATTTTGCAGTCAGTCACGTAAATGGAATCACAGATTTCGGAACCTTTTGAGCCCAGCTTCTTTAACTTCACACGGACATTTGAGCGTGGTCTGTGTTATTCCATGGATCAAAAATTTGATCCTATCGCTGAAGCATATTCCATGGCATGGACCGACCTCTAGCTCTCTTTAAGGAGAGATGGAAACCTTCAATTTCCCAGTAGCTACAGGTCACCTGGTTTCAGGAATTTGGGCTCCTGACCTCTAAGCAGGAAGCTGGTTTGAGAGGAGAATCTGTATTAGAATGGAGAAATTCCTTCCTTTCTTACTTCCAGTCCTGACTTCTCCTGAGAGCCAAAGGAAAACTTGGACCCCAAGTGATCATCTGGAGGGTAAAGGAATGGGCACCAGGTGTGCTAAGAGGGTGGAACAGCTCGTCTATGGGCACAGAAGTGGGAAGCAGCACATTGTGTCTGCAAATGAGCTTCACTTTGCCTTCCTTCTCTTCCTTTCTCCTTCCCTGCCTATTTACATGCCTGTCCTATTTCTTGTTTCTCACCAGGGAGGAATGGAAGGATGGGCTTGCAAAGTACCATGGAATTTGACTTTATCACTAGATTAACTCCTCTATTAATTAACTCACTGCAGAGTTTACAAATCCCTCGGCATTGCGGATCTGGGGTTGAGCTCTGGACTCGGGGTGCTGCTGTGACAATCGATGCCACAGCCCACAAATTACAGCCACTAAAAATAGGTCAGAATCACCTGGTCTCACTTCTTTAAGTGCATGGCTTCTGTGCTTGATAAAAAAAAAACCTAGATAATTAGCTCTAAAAGCCTCATTTGAGGGAGGAGGCAGGTGGGTGGGCTGCCCGTAGGAGGGAAGGCACACAGAAGAGAGGAGCTTGTTAAAACGACAACTCCGTAAAAAAAACAGGGCAGTGAAAGGAGCAGACAGGGGAGGAAAAGCAAAGAAAGGAGTCTTGGGAGAGGTGGAAAGGAGGCATTGAAAAGAGTGATGCTGTCAGAGGAAGTAAGAGGGAGAGGAGGCAGGCAGCGCTTTTCCTGGGTGGGCAGTTTGGAAAGGAGGCAGAAGGGAGCACCGCATGTGGGAGGTATGGTGTGAAGGTTATGGGCTACCCACTCTCTCCTCCTGTCAGTGGTGTGGCCATTCGCTCTGTTACCCGGGCTCCAAGCCTCAGTCAGACTTACTGCTGCTTTCTCCCCCTCTCCATGGCTCATGGCGTCCTCCCCACCTGCCTTCTAAATTTCTCTCCTACCCATGTTGTCCACCCCATGCCATGGTCGCTCCCCAGTGGCTCTTCCTTGCCACCTCTCACCCAGATATTTCAGTGACCTCTGGGTTATCCACCCCCTGGTCTCTCTCTTCCTCCCTATATATTTCCTCTATTGCAGCTGCAAATCTGTTTCTGCTGAAAAACCCTGAGAGGCTCCCAATCACCTCCCAATCACCAGCTGGAGATTCCAAACTCCATAGGCAGACATTTAACACTCATCTGAATGTAGCCTCAAGTTACCATTCTAGGATGATTTCCCTCCAACTCCAACCATACACTCTCCTCTTGGGTTATAAACTGCTGGGCCATGATCTGAATCTTGGGCATGTTCTCTGGTCCCTGGACATTTCAAATATCTGAAGATTTCCTGTACAATTTTTTTTTAAACTTCTCTTGAAAAATTGGGAGACGCAGCAGCACTGAGCCCCCGTTTTAAAATGGCAGCACTCTTTGGTTGGCTCCAGCCCCACCGTTCTCTCTAATGTCTGATGCTAGATTGGTTTCATTAACTTTCATTACCTTTTTGGTCCTATAGATAATGGATCTTGAGACCCCCAACTCTATGCTAATGGCAGCAAAGCATTAAGGGTGGCAATCTGGCACCAAGCCCCCACTGGATCTTGATCTCCATAATACATGATCTTTGTCATGGTGAACTCTTTCTCTGTGCCAGCTGTGATGTAAGGTACAGAGCACAGAGATGGGGAAAGCACTGCCTGCCCCTGTGGGCTCCAGCCAAGCACTTTGAGGCCCTTACGTCTCTGTTCATGCCATTTCCTCTTCCCAGGATGCCCTTCTCTTACCTTTTCCATCAGGCAAAGTTGCCTTCCTGAATGAACTTTTCCTGATGCCCTCTGTAAGGATTAATCCCAGGAACCAGGCCTTCCCCATGGCCTCATGATACCAGGCTCAGTCCCACCTAAGGCCTCACATCTGCCTTTTTAAAAGAATTGTTATTCTATTCTAAATTTGTGAGGATTAGAACCTACATTCATTCATTCTCCCTACTCAACTTTCACACATCCCCTAGATTCATTTTCTGCACATAGTAAGTGCTCAGTAAAGTTTTAAATGAAATTGATTCAGAAACACCTAAAATCCTTAAACTAATGTTTATTACATATGTAAAAAATGCTCATCCCCAATTTTTATGTCCTTGCATTACAGATATATCACAGAATCCTGAGAAAGCATTTTAAAGTGCAGTAAAACCTTTTAAATTTGAAATAGTTGAAGAATGTGGAGGAGTGAATTTAAATACATTTAATATATTTACATATGTATGTATAAAAGATTAAGTTCGAGGCTTTTTAAGAGAACAAATCATGTTTTGGTTTGAGATGTTAGAATATGTCTGCGTACTTGAACTAACCTTGGGTTTCAGAGCTTTCGAGTAAAATCATCAAGTGGGCTTTTCTTCCAAAACCCCCTAACTCTTCCCTGTACCCTTCAGCATTAGAAGAAGCTGAGTAAGTTGCCCCAGGGGTCCAGATTAATCTCCCCTGGCTCTCACAGCAGCACCCCTTTGGAGTATGGTCCCTGCTTTCCCAAGAGACAACCTGTTATTCAGCAAGACTTCTAGGCTGTAAGACCAAGGTGGGAAGGACCATTTTACATTCCTTCTTTGCACCCTGTTCCCGCTTAGGATGGCTTTGTTAACCAAGTGAATCCATATGAGAAAAAGAGAATGAATATCCTGGAGATATGGCACCCACCCTGGTTTAGTAAACCACAGAGACACAGTTCTTTCCTCTGACAGAATGGCTCTATGATGGTGCGGATTTCCAAAACGGGTAGATCACGAAGAGAGGTGTTTGCAGGCCTGGGGATGTGAGTCGGGGGTGAGGTTGGGGGGGCTGCATGGGAGCCCCAGGTGGAAAGGGCGGGAGGGTATGTCTCTTTGTGTGCTTTTTAAAATAAAACCAGCCTGGGGCATTTCATCTTTGAATAAAATTTTGCTGTACAAAATCATTTTTCCCTGCTAATGTATTGATTAGTGACATAAAATGCTTGGTGGGACGCTGAACATATTTTATTACACAATCGTTCTGTAACTGTTTTTTACTCCTAGGAAGAGAGTCATAGAATTTTCATTAAATTTTTGAAAACATCTTTCAAACAATATAGAAAAATTTAAAAATTAGACACAATCCAACTGTTCTATTACATGAGTCATCTCCATTTTTCTGCATTTTCTTTCAGTCTTCCTTCATATGCAGACGTAATTGTACATATCCCAAAGCGAAACTTGTATTATTTATTAATCATGTATCATTGTAACATAAATATTTTTAAATATTGTTTGATAGATTTATAATTATACTTTGCAATAGCTGTAGAATGCATTTAATGAGTGACGTTGCAGAAGTTATTTAACCAGTTCCCTATAGCTAGACATGAAACAAATTCCTAAAATTTTTCTACTGTGAAATAAGTTTTTACATTATATTTTTGCATTTTTTTTTTTTTTAGAGCCAGGGTCTTGCCTTGTCACCCAGGCTGGAGTATGGTGGTACAAACATAGCTTGCTGCAACTTCAATCTCCTGGGCTCAAGTGGTCCTCCTGCCTCAGCCTCCCAAGTAACTAGAACTAGAGGCACACACCACCATGCCAGCATTGTTTTTTTGTTTTTGTTTTTGTTTTTGTTTTTGGTAGAGATAGAGTCTCACTTTCTTGCCCAGGCTGGTCTCAAACTCCTGGCCTCAAAGGATCTTCCTGCCTCAGCCTCTTGAACTGCTGGGAGTACAGGTGTGAGCCACCACACACCACATTTAATTTTTTAAATGTGAACATTTATGTTATAGTAGTAAGAAATGTTCTCCAAGCTAAACATTAAACTTAATGTACCTCTCTATACCTCATAAACTGGATTTGTTTCCCAGGGCCCCCATAACAAAGAACCACAACTGCATGGTTTAAACCAGTGGTCCCCAAACTTTTTAGCACCAGGGACTGACTAGTTTTGTGGAAGACAATTTTTCTACAGACCAAAGGGGTGGGGGATGCTGGTTTCTGAATGATTCAAGCATATTCCATTTATTGTGCACTTTATTTCTATTATTATTACGTTGTAATATATACTGACGTAATTATACAGCTCACCATAACGCAGACTCAGTGGGAGCTCTGGGCTTGTCACCCTGCAACTAGACAGTCCGATCTGGGGGTGATGGGAGACAGTGACAGATCATCAGGCATTAGATTCTCATAAGGAGTGCGCAGCCTAGATCCCTCACATCTGCACTTCACAATAAGGTTCACACTTTTATGGGAATCTAACGCTACTGCTGATCTGACAGGAGGCAGGGCTCAGGCGGTAAAGCGAGCAAGGGGGAGCCGCTGTAAATACAGATGAAGCTTCACTTCCTTGCCTGCTGCTGCTCACCTCCTGCTGTGTGGCCTGGCTCCTAAGAAACCATGGACTGCACCAGTCTGTGGTGCAGGGGTTGGGGAATCCTGGCTTAAACAACAGAAGTGTATTCTCTCAGAGCCCTGAAAGCTAGAAGTTGGAAATCAAGTTGTTGATATCCCTCTGAAGGCTCTGAGGAAGAATCCTTCCTCTCCTCTTCCCAGTTTTTGGTGGCTCCCCCGTGTCCCTGGGTTGTGGCTGCTTCACTCCAGTCTCTGCTTCTGCCTTCACGTGGCATCCTCCCTGTCTGTGCATCTCTGTGCATCCTCTCCTCTTCTTAAAATGGCACCAGTTATTGAATTTAGGGCCCGCCATCTAGGGTAATTTCATCTCAAGATCCTTAACAAATTACATCTGCAAAGATTCTATATCTGAGTAAGGTAACATTTACAGATACTAGCGGTTAAGACCTGCATGTATCTTTTTGGAAGATATTATTAAGCTCTCACTATGATATCTTCTTGAAAACCTCTTCAAATCCCTGGTACTATAATCAGGAGCCTGGGAGTGCCCATAAACTGCCCTTTCAACCATTACCGTTCCTCGCAGAATCCTTGAGAGAGACAGACACGAAGAATAATAATCAAATGGACCACAGCATGCAGTTCTCTGCTAGCCAAAAAGGGTCCTCTAAAGAAGCTGGGCTGCAGAGAAATGCTTGACATTTGGCTCTTACCATCCCCTAAAGACACGTAAAGGAAGAAGACAGAAGATGAGTGCCGTGTCTCAAGAGGCCATTTCTAGCCCCACCTCTTCTCACAGCCTCATGGAAGAGGGAAGTGGAAGAGGGAGATGGCAGTGACAAAGGATTACCAGCTCAGGTCACTACCTCTGAGACGTGGAGCAGGACAGGAGCCGCTGAGAGGGAACAGGGCCAGGAGAGACCCAATGCACAGAGATTCTGCACTGATAAATATCTTGCAATAACTGAGCAGATCAGCCACCTCTTCCCCTTAAGGGAAGGACACTGGGAAGGTGTGGCCAGAAGGGCAGGCAAATGAGGAAATGACTTCTCCTAGAGTAATGGGAACACATTTATACAATTGCCACCCATGCATGTACTACTTAATGCAAATTTTAAAAAATGTTCAGATGCACATTTCCACATATCTAGTCTGCATACTTGTCACTTTTAACGGCTAATAAAATAGCATCAACAAAGTCAAGGCAAAAATTCATGACCATCTCAATAGATGCCAGATATATATGTAATGATATCCAGTACTCATTCCTAATTTAAAAAGTAAGATAAAAACAAACCTCAGGGAACTTGGAATAAAGTGAAAATTTTACAACCTGATGAAAAGCAGCTACCAGGAACCCCTCAGAACGTCATTCTTAGTACTGATATATTAGAATCACTCCTGTTTAATACAGGGCTATGCTCTTCCATGGAAAAAGTACAGATGTTGGAAAAGAAAAGATTATCGCAAGTTGCAGATAATCTGATTTGCTGTCTGCTAAAAATTCAAAAGTCTTACAAGACTCAGTAAGAGAATTCAGTAAGTTCAGTGGTCAAAATGTCTGTGCCTCCCCAAATTTCATATGTGGAAATCAAAACCCCCAAGGTGATGGTGTTAGGAAGTGAAGCCTTTGGGAGATAAGTAGGTCATAAGTGCAGAGCCTTTATGAATGGGGCCCATGCCCCCATAACAGAGACCCTAGAGAGTTAGCTAGCCCTATCAACCATGTTAGGACATGGCAAGAAAACATGCTCTCTGGACCCGGAAATGGACCCTCACCAGACACTGAACCTGCTCGCATCTTGGTCTTGGACTTCCCAGCCTCCAGAACTATGAGAAGCAAGTTTCAATTATTTATAAGCCACCCATTTTATCGTATCTTGCTATAGCAGCCTGAACGAACTGAGACGGTAAGTCAGCCAAATCCATCCAACCCACAAATATTTAATGAACACCTACTATGGGCCAGACATATTTATATATATTATTTTCTAAGAATTCAGAACATGATAATGAACATAACAAAGTTTCTCCCCTCATAAAGCTAGCATTCCCCTGTAAACAGAGTTAACATTTAAAATAATGACAAGAAATAACCAATTAAAAATGTAATGGCAAAAACGATCCAATTCACAAAGAAATCCAAAATTTCTGGAAATAAATCTATCAGGAAAAGCCCAAGGCTTAAGAAAAGAACATTTTAAATGTCATTGTGTTGGCCAGGTGCGGTGGCTCTCGTCCCTAATCCTAGCACTTTGGAAGGCTGAGGCGGGCGGATCACTTGAGGTCAGGAGTTCAAGACTCCTGGTGAAACCCCATCTCTACTAAAAAAAGCAAAAAATTAGCCAGGTGTGGTGGCATTCGCCTGTGATCCCAGCTACTCAGGAGGCTGAAGCAGGAGAATCACTTGAACCTGGAAAGTGGAGGTTGCAGTGAGCTGAGATCGTGCCACTGCACTCCAGCCTGGGTGACAGAGGAAGACTCTGTCTCAAAAAAAAAAAAAGTCATTTTGATAATGGCATTAAAGAAAGATCATGTTAACCCTGATCACACCGTTATGTTAAAGATCACACACCATGATGGTGGTACTGTTGTTACTCTTCCTTATTTTACAGGTGAAGGTCCAGAGGCTGCGGAAAGTGAGCAGCCTGCCTGAGGTTACGGTCAGAAGCAGAGCAGATGTCAGGACCTTGGCTACCAGACACCAGGGTTGAGAAGGCAGCCACTGCGCCATGTCACCTGTGCCATGCCTTTAATTCTATCCCTCAGCCTGTCTCCCTACAGTAAAAATGGCAATGTCCACACCACTCTCCCATCCTTGTCATGAATGAATGAATGAAATAGTCTATTTAAGATACTAACTCAGGGCATTAAGTATGTACTTAGTAAATACTGGTTTCTTCATTCTAACTAGGAGAGGAATTGAACTCCCTAAGTCTTTATCAACACACTCTGTAGCATAATGAAAGGGTGAGAGAAGTATTTTCATCATGATCAATCAATACAAGGAAAAATAGCTTCAAGAGGCACGTGGGAGAGAGTTGGGCTTTTAAGCGGGTAAAATCTCTATTATACTGACTTGCTTAATGACTCACCGAGCTGTTTGATTTGAGAGACAGCAAATCCGAGGGATGTAAAATGCCGATCTTTCTGAGTGGCAATTATCTGTGATTAAATCGCGGTGTCTTCTGGAGGAAGGAGGAAGCCACTTTGCCTGCGGAGTGAGGTGACTCATGGAAAAGATCATTTCCCAGAGAGAAGGGAAAAGCAGCAAGTGCAGTTGAAGAGTCACAGATACCCCGATGGACACTCAGGGAAGCCCCCAACTCCCAAAATAGTCGCAGGAGTTGACTGTGTTCTTATTTTGCTCTCAGTGTACATTAAATAAAATTAGGAAGATGCAGAAAAGAATGAAACAATTCTCAGTCCCAGCACCCTAATATAACCAATAATAACATTTCAATTTATTTCCTTCTAGCTATTCTCCCTCTCTGCATGCATCCTTTCTTTGCTTTCATTATTGTAATCTTCCAGTGTTGTAGGTGGTCCGTGCGAGTAGAAAAATCACAGGATCTGAAATCAGAGATTAAATTTCATCACCAGCTGTCCTCTCTGAACTTCAGTTCTCTCATCTACAAAAAGAATGATAAGCCAGGTGTGGTGGCTCACGCCTGTAATCTTAGCACTTTGGGAGGCCGAGGCGGGTGGATCCCTTGAGGTCAGGGGTTTGAGAAGAGCCTGGCCAACATGGTGAAACCCATTTCTACTAAAAATACAAAATTAGCTGAGCATGGTGGTGCATGCCTCTAATCCCAGCTACTAGGGAGGCTGAGGCAGGAAAATCACTTGAATCCAGGAGGTGGAGGTTGCAATGAGTTGGGATGGCACCACTGCACTCCAGACTGGGCAACAAGAGCAAAACTCTGTCTTGAAAATAAAATAAAAGAAAGAGAAAGAGAGAAGGAAGGAAGGGAGGGAGGGAGGGAGGGAGGAAAAGAGAGAAAGAAAGGAAGAAAGGAAGAAAGGAAAGAAAGGAAAGAAAGAAAGAAAGAAAGAAAAGAAAGGAAGAAAGGAAGGAAGGAAGGAGGGAGGGAGGGAGGGAGGGAGGGAAGGAAAGAAGGAAGGAAGGAAGGAAGGAAGGAAAGAAAAGAAGGAAGGAATGAAGGAAGGAAGGAAGGAGAGAGAGGAAAGAAAAAGAAAGAAAGAAAGAAAGAAAGAAAGAAAGAAAGAAAGAAAGAAAGAAAGAAAGAAAGAAAGAAAGAAAGAAAGAAAGAAAGAAAGAAAGAAAGAAAGAAAGAAAGAAAGAAAGAAAGAAAGAAAGAAAGAAAGAAAGGAAGGAAGGAAGGAAGGAAAGAAAGGAAAAAAAGGAAAGAAAAGAAAAGAAAAAGAAGAAAGAAAATAGCAATAACACCCATCCCAAAGCTGTTGTCAGGACTGATAGATAATATATAAACATTGCTGGCATACAGCAGGCACTCAATAAATGGGCTGGTCTGTCCCCTGTGACTCAGAACATTCTTTCTGGTTGCAAAGGAAGAGCTGGTCTCCCTGGCAGCAGGAAGGGCCAGACATGAGGCTACTCCAAAAGACCTCTCAGCCAGGGACAAGAAAACTCTGCATAGGGCCTTGCCCAGATTTAGCCCCAGTTTCTTTCCACCTCCAAAGACCTCACTCCAGTGCTCAAATTTCAGCAGGAGAGAACCTGATTGGTCAGCTCAGCATCAAATTTGGACCAGCATGGTCACTCACCCATGGCTGGAGATGAAGACTGGCAGGATCACAGCCAAGCTAGTCATTGTGAATTGATAGCCACTGTAACTGCATTATTTCCACTGATATTTTAATGTTATAGTGTATCATAAGCATTTTTTCAAGTAATTACGCTTTGCTCATGACTCCAATTTTAATGCTCCAGAAGTCAGTCAAGGCCATGGACTGCTATTTAGTGATATATTTCCATCGTTGAAGAGCTAAATTATTTCTAGAATGATACCTTTTGTGGAAGATAGTAATAAATATGGGTTTAATTCTTGAGAAATTTCTAGAAACTAACCAGCTGTGAAAGTGATTGAGTCCCACATCCCCTGAATGGATTGACCCATTCTTCAGAGTGTTTGATTCCCCCATCCTCTGAATGGACCTGCCCATCCTGCCTTCCTATCCTGTGAAGGTACCGGTGCTTTCATGATGTTTTCTGATTTCCTGCCAAGCAGTCTATGGAACAGTAGGCAACATGTGACTTACAGAACAGAAGGTGACCCAGGCCTTGCCTGCAGGTAACGTAAAAACATTCTTTCTCAGCGTTAAGCTGAGGAACAGATAACGAGAAATATTTCGTGGCTGAACGTTTGTGAGACTTCATTATCTAAAGCATATTGAGATTTGGGAATGTAAAGAGGATCTTCAGGCATTTTTTATTTTTACAAGTAACCTAATGGAAATCATAAAGTCTCTAAAATCAAGCCTGCACTCATCAATGAGTAACTGGATTTTTCTTAAAGCTAAGATTAGATAGATACTGGCTACCTCTACCTACTCAAAATCTCAAATGACAGAGCTCAGTATTATTTCAAGATTAAGTTATTTCTAAAACTGGAAATTAAATTATTTCACTCTTTCTAACTTTCAAAACACAGGCTGAATTATAGTGATGCTGTTCTAAAACATACGGTGTTTCCAGAGAGGAAGGAGGACTTTTTGGAGACAGAAAATTTGGGAACCGCTGATTTAAATTGTTCTGCTGTCCATTCACTCAAGAAGCATTTGGGGAGCCCTTTTGTAGTCACAGTCACTTGTCTCTTTTTCCCTCTCCTTCACCCCTGGGCATCACTCATTTGTTCTCTGTTTCTATTATTTGTCATTTTAAGGATGTTACATAAGAGAAATCACATAGTACATAACCTTTTGACAGTGATGTTTTCCACTCAGCATGCCTTTGGGATCAACTGAACTAGTTAGGTGGTAAGTAGTTCATTCTTTTTTCACTGCATAGTATGTGATGGTATGGATGTACTACAATTTATTTGACCATTACCCATCAAAGGACATCTAGGGTGTTTTCAGTTTTTTGTTATTATAAATAAAATTGCTAAGAACCACTCACATACAGATTTTTGTGTGAACACAGTATAATTTTTCTGAGATAAATGCTTACAAGTGCCTGCAGGGTTTCCCTACCCCTTTTGACCATTCTTTATTTTTTTACCGTTCTTTTTTTTTTTTTTTTTTTTTAGAAAGCAACAAGCTGAATCCATTTTTTAAATGGAAATTAAAGAATGTAAAATAGCCAGGCAATCTTGAAAAAGGAGAACAAAGTTAGAGGATTTACACTGCCTCAATGTTTACTATAAAGCTATACTAAGTAAGACTGTTTATATGGCATAAGCATAGATACATACATCAATATAGAGTCCAGAAATAGCCCTACATGATGACCACTTGACTTATGAGGGAGGGAGGATGCATTTTCAATAAATAATGATGGAGCAACCAGATACTATATGGAGTAAAATGAATCCTGACTCATACCCAGACACCATATATAAAAATTAATTTGAGATGGATTATAAACCTAAATTTAAAAGTTAAGCTTAGACAAATTCCAGAATAAAATATAAAAGACTATCTTCTCAGTAATGAGATGAGCAAATATTTATTAGGGGGTTTAAGAAGCACTAAATATAAAATAGTGATATTCATCAAAAATATAATGATATTCATTATAAGCTAATGACCTCATCAAAAATTGAGAACAGCTGCTTTTCAGAATACGTCATTAATAAAACAACTATGTAAGCTAGAGAATGTGAAAACTATTTGTAATATATATGTCTTTCAAATGATTCATTCTCTTCTTTTTTGTAGTTCAATATATATAATATATATAATTAGTACTTATATACATTTGTAGTTCAATATACACATTGAACTACAAAAAAAGAGGAGAATGTAATGGCAATATGCTTTTATGAGGCTCTAACACTATATTAAAAGTGGTATAATATTACTTGAAGGCGGATTATTATATTTTAAAGATGTATAATGCATATCCCAGAGAAATCACTAAAATTAAAATAAAAATTATTGTTAATAAACTAAGTGTGGAATCAAATGAAATCATGAAAATTATTCAATTCGAACTAAGGTAAGAAACATAATTATCAAAGAGAATATGGGACAGATTAAACACACATAGAAAAGGTAGATTGAAATCCTACCATATCAATGAGTATATTAAATGCAGATTACGTAGTCCAATTGAAAGGTAGAAACTGTCAATGTGGATAAAAAACAAACTCATATTGTCTACGAGAAACCCACTTTAAATACAAAGATAAAGGGAGAATTAAAATAGTAGGTTGGAAAAAGTGAGGCAATAAAAACATTAATCAAAAGAAAGCTAGAGGTTGATATATAAAACAAATTAGACTTCAGAACAGGAAACACTATCATGATATTCATAATTATTAAGGAGTCAATTCATTAAGCAAACGTAGCATTGCTGAATTTCTATTTACCTAAGAAAAGCTGAATTACATACATAAAAATATGATAGAACTGAAAGGAGAAATAGCCAATTTCACAATTATACTTAGAGATATTAACTCTCAGTATTTAATAAAACATGTAGATAGGAAATTAACAAAGATATAGAAGATATAAACAATACTCTTAACCCACATGACCTAATTAGTACTTATAAAACACTCCATCCAACAGCAATAGAATATGCACTCTTTCAAGTAGGCAAGAGTCATTCACCAAAATAGACCATGTACTAGGCCTTAAAATAAATGTCAATAAATCTAAAATAATTTACATAAAGTATGTTCTCTGCTCACAATGAGGTTAAACTAGAAATAAGCAATAAAATGTTAGCTGGAAAGCTTTCAAGTGTTTACAAATTAAATGACAAATTCTAAATAATGTGTGGGTCAACAAATAAATCACAAGAAAAATTAGAAAACATTCGAGCCAAATTAAAATAAAAACACAACATACCAAAATTTGTGAGATGCAGCTAAGATAGTTCTTAGAGGGAAATTTATAGCATCGCATGCTTATATTAGTAAAAGAAAAGGCTCTCAAAACAGAGAGAAAGCTTATATCTTAGAGAAAAATATGAAAAAAATTAATCCAAAGGAATCATTAAAATGAATTAACAAAGATAAGATCAGTGATCAACAACAACAACAAACCCAGAAAATTGGTGAAAATCTAAGCTGTTTTTTTTTTTTAATTTAATGATATTGTCAAACTTGTCATACTGATCAAGAAAGAAAAGAGAGAGCACATAAACTAACAATATCAGGAATGAAGGATGAGTCTACAGAACAGACATTGAAAAGAATGATAAGAAAAGATTGTGAAGTGTATGGCACTAAATTTGACAAGTTAGATATAATGAGAAATTTATTTTAAAGACACAGACTGAATAAATATTAAAGCTCAGTCAAGAAAAGGATGTATTCAACGAAGTTGTAAAGGGAGACAATAGAAAAATATTTTTCAATTGATGTGAAACATCAAGAAACAAAAGGGGCAAATAACAGTTGGAAAACTAGAACCTAATTGTGAGATGATCGAAATAAATCCAAATAGATCAGTAACTTTTAAAAATGTAAATAATCTAATATTTGAATTAAAAACTAAGATCAGCTCACCATACCACAAAAGCCCTCAACTATATCTTATTCACACACCTTAAATAAAAATATTAAAGTTTGAAAAGGCTAGAAGGATGCATACCATATTTATAAATAAGAACAAACATTGTGTTAAAATATCAGTTATCCTCAAATTAATCCATAGACTTCAATTTAGCAAGCCCCTAGCAGAAATTTTTTAAAGCACTTCAGAGTTTTCTACTAAGGAACAAGAACAAGTCTGATTTTCCAGTAAAGTGCAATGTGAAGGACATGCCCGACCAGTTATTGAGAACTTTGTAAAGCTACACTAATTAAGACTGGGGCTGTGGTCTTAGGGATGGAGCTACAGTCCAATGGCAGAGAATAGAAAGACCTATCGTAGACTCACTTATTTATGGAAACTTGATACATTAAAGAGATGGCACTGCAAACTGAAGGTGGAGGAGACAATTTAATAAATTGTGCTGGGAGAATTCATTATGTATATGTAATATAAAATTGGATTTCAACATTATCATGCTCAAAAATAATTTCCATTTGGATCGATGGTTCTGAATAGGCTGGGGGAAGGGAACAATTTCTCCCTACTTTGTGACTGAAGGCCTAAAATTAAGGATCAATGTTTGGTGCTGCCTTGATAAAATTGGGAGCGTCTCGAACGGCCTACTTGCAAGTTCCCCACACCATTCTAGCTAAAACTTTCCTTATCAAAGCACCAGACACAGTTTCTGCCTATCCCTGAGTAGCAGGTTTCCAATGCCTATCAGCCAAATCCATCCTCCCATAAGAACTAGGGGGCACCCCACCCACTTGATACTACAAAGACCCTGGTTGTTCACTCTGTTTCCAAATGCAACCACTGTGTGGTCTTGTGTGGCGTGCAGCGTTCTTCTCAACTGGGCTGTGAATATATGTGACTAACAAGCCCATCTCTCCAGTATTAGATGTGATATATTTGGCCATCCTCACAGTCCTAGAGCCTGAATCTCTCCTTCACCAACGGGGTGAAGAGGAGAAAATTAAAACATCCTCCACCTCTCACTTGAGTATCATGGCCAGATAACATACTGGACATACAGTTACATTTGAATTTAAATAATAAAGAATTTTTGATCTAACTATATCTTAAATATTACATTACTTATACTAAAAAGTATTTGGTGTTTATATGGAATTCCAATTTGACCCAGTGTCTTGTGTTTTTATTTGCTGAATCTGACAGCCTATCTTCAGGGAGTATAACAGCAATGTCTTGAGACCATTTTCACTGTCATAACTGGGAAGTGAGGAGAGGGAGCCGCGGTACCGACATCTAGTGTGGAGAGGTCTATGATACACAAGGAATCCCCCCAACACAAAGAATTCTAGAGCCCAAAGTTGCACTAATACCACTACTGAAAAACCTTGATATCGAAAAGGACTCACATATGAAATACAAATCTTTTAAATTTTTAGATGTCAATGAACAAAAACTGAAAACACAGTATGGAATATACTTCTTATCACAGAACAAGATATAACATATTTAATAAGACAAACACATGCAAAATCTTAAAGAAAATGAATTATAAACTTAACTACATTAAAATGAAGAATCACTGTTTATTAGACAACGTCACAAGAGTGAAAGGAAAGCCACCGACTTGGAGAAGATGTTAGCAACACACATAACTGATAAAATGCTTCAATCTAATGCATCGAGGTTGTTAATGAACCAATAAGAATTTAACAAACAGCACAGCAGAAAAAATAGACAAAGACCTGAAAGGTATTTCACAAAAGAGTAAACACAAATGATCCATTAACAAGTGAAACAATGATTTGCATTAGCAGTGATAAAGTACAAATTACAAGCATCCACTCCATGTTGGCAAAAATTACAAAAGAAAAAAGTCTGAATATACTAAAGTTAACAAGGAGAATAACAAAGAAACATAGAAATTGTCATAAAAGACTTATGGTGGTGTAAATTGATAAAACCATTTGAAAAACAATTTAGTGTAACTTAGTTATTTTGAAGAATTTTTTGCCCTAGAATAACCCTTTGAATTTTATTCTCGGGTACATACAGGTTGAGTATCTCTTATCCAAAATTAATGGAACCAGAAGAATTTCAGGTTTAGAATTTTTCTGGATTTTAGAATATTTGCATATACATAATAAAATGTCTTGGCATTGAGACCCAAGTCTAAACACAGAAGTCATTTATTTCATATTAACCTCATATACATAGTCTGGATGTAATTTTATACACTATTTTAAATACTTTCGTGCATGAAAGTTAGTGTTAAGTGCTCATATATGAAATTTTTCAGTTGTGGTGTTATGTTGGCACTCAAAATTTTCTGATTTTGGAGCATTTTGGATTTCAGATTTTCAGAGTAAGGAGACTCAACCTGTAGTCTCAGTAAGATTGTACTTGTGTGCCAGTTCATAATGGCATTGCATGTAATCGTAAAAAATTGTTTTAAAAAAGGAAATGCATACATAAATTGTGGTTTAGATTTGCCCTAGAATAGTACACATCTGTGAAAAATAAATGAATTACAGCTACTTGCATCAATATGAATGAATTACTAAAGCGTAGCATACACACACACACACATACATACATATATATAGATATAACAATTCTATTCATATAAATATGTGATATGTTTCATACTTTTAAAAACAGATACACATTTTCATATAAAAAGTTATCAGTATTTCCAGGGAAAAAAAGACCCATCCCTCCCACTCAGTCTGGGACTCGATTTTTTCTGGAAATATTTAAGTTTCTCCAGGATACGCCTTACTCACCCCTCCTCACTCCTTTGAGGCCCTGCCACAAGATGGGAAGTGTGACAATCAGATCTTCCAATGGGTGGAGGAAGGTGGGAAAGTCAGATGCAGACCACTTGTATCCAAATTCTCCAGGAGCTGACTGTCCTGAAAACCACATGGTGCCTTCTCAGTAAATTTCCTCACAGCATCTGAAAAGCCACTGGCAGCGAAATAGACCTCAGGTCTGACCTCCCACTGGCTGATCATCAGCAAGATTCCAGGCTCCCTGCCTCTCTCAGGACGCTCCTTTCTAAAATTGGGTTAACAGCCTCTACCTGGCCTCCCCAGTGTGCTACTTTCAGCTCAACTGAAAAGTTTAAAATCAAATAGAGGCTTTGTTTACCAAATTCTTTCACCAGGCACTAGAGAAAACCATCAAAAGAATGCAAATATGTGTCTACCACTTAAATTGTTTACGTTTCAAATAACTTTTTTTGTTGTTGTTTTGTTTTTATTACTTAACAGCAGATGGTCATTGGGAAGAAGCTGAAAATTCAACTATGTACAAGGCTGAAGTCAGAAATAACCAGTTTGACCCAAATCTGGATGAAATCACTGTCAGCACTTGACATGTGTCATTCCATTCATCTTCTATGGACATATATTCATACATTTACATAAAAAGTCATTCATTCTGTACACAATTTTAAAGTGATTTTTAAAACCTACAATTACTGTGGATTTCTCTCTCTGTCCTTAAGTCTTCTCTTGCAGCATCGTTTTAACAGGTATACAACCATCTCCTTCATCATTTCCTTGTTGTAGGATATTGGTTATTTCTGATTTTTTTCACTCATACAATATTGAAATATTTGTTATTAAGATCCTTGGGTGCACACTGTTATTTTCTTTAGACAGATTCCTAGAGGTTGAATTTCTTTCATGAATGTATATCCAGCTTTCTCAGGTTCAAATTCCTCTTAAATGAGATTATGCATGCTAAGCATGTAACATGGTGACTGGCACATGCTAAATACACAGGAAGTGATTGAAAATAGTCCAGCTCTGGTCTGGGCACTGCACATGCCCTTTACATGTATTGTCTTTTCCAATTATGATCGGCTTCGTAAGGTGGGTGAGAAAATGAACTCAGAGAGGTTTAGTGCCCACATTGCACAGCCCAGAGAATCAGGATTCAAACTGAGGTCTCTTTGATGCAGAAAGAAGGCCACTGTGCCCTGGGACATCTTCCTCAGGAGTTCCAGGGACACCCCCAAACTCTCCTCAGGCCTGGCAACGAGAGGTGAATATAGAAGGTCACATACATGCTTCTCATGTCCAGCTTCTCTGAGAGCCCACTAATCTGAAAGCTGCATCATGTTTTTATCTTGATCTTACTAATTTATATTTGTATTTGTTACTTATTGAAAGGACAGAGGCAGAACCAGCGATGGTGGCCTTTTCGTGCTTTGAGAAATGAAAGCCATCTATGCTAGAGAATAAAGACCTCAACAACCCAATTCTTTTTAGAGGGATCCATGAATCAGGCAAATTTCCCCAATGCAACTGAAGTCATGGATATGACATTTGGAGGTAGACCTCCCCGAGCAGATTTTTTTCTTTTTAATCCTATTTAACATTCTGCCGTGCTTCACTATCTCTTTTTCTTTGGAGCCAGCAACGTTCCTTCCCCACCTCACATTCTTCCTGGCTCTCCACTGGGAGGCAACCTGGCTTCCCCAGAGCAAATGGCTATGAGACCCTTGCATTTCCCACGGAGAACCATCATCTCCTCAACAGCTCCCTGGTGCACACTCTTAACGGATATGACAGCCAGTTCCGATGAGAGAGTGGGAGATGTGGTCTGTCATGCACAGGTAATCAAAGCATTCATCAGAGAGTGAACCCGCAGGCTTATCAGAACATCACAAGCACAGCCTGTGACTTGTCACTCCCTCTCCCACATTTCTACTCTGGAATGGTAACCATCTTACATAAATGACAGAAGGTTAACACAAGGAATTTAGTGCCACCGTCAATGAGAGTTAACCCAAGTATTGCATTGTGTTTGAAACAGCAAAGAGAGCAAGTCCACTGGCAGGAGAGTTTTGGTCCAGCACATTACAGAGATTGAGATGAGAAACGGTCTCTCTGCCCCCCTGAGTATCCCCTACCTTTCGACTATGGCCATGTGATATTTTTAAATTTGAATCTATATTATCTTTCTTCCTACATTTCTTGCTTTCGTTTCCCTTATTCAGGTAAGTCATCAGCTGAATGCTGACTCATCACCTTGCGGATAGTGTGTTTCAGGGCAGAAAGCAAAAGTCGTCTACAAGACACCCTGGTTATTGTATTCAAAAGCTAGGATCTTAACAGAGCTAGCAGATTTTGTGGAAGACCTAAAAGGGAGGGTACACGGGACATGACAGAGCCTTGTACCCAAAGTTGTGGACATGGAGCTTTCCAAACCTAAGAATAGGAAGAGAGGCCCCCAGCATGGAAGAAGAGACAAAGAATTCTGTGGGTTGTGTCCCAGTAATTTGAACACCTCTTCCCAGACATAACAGCAGGGAGTCAGCAAGGCCACAGAGAAATGGCCAAAAGGAATGAATGAGAGCATACAAGCATCAAAGGAAAGAAGTAAGAGGCCACAGGGCCTGAGCAGAGCTGAGCACAGGAATGAGGGCTCACCCAGCAGTAGCCTGTACAGACTGCCAACCGAAGGCAAGCGGCTCTGTCTCCCACCCCTCATCCACTCCAGGCTCCCGACCCTAAGATTCCTTGACACTGCATAAGTGTTTGATGGGGATGACAAGGAAGCCCAAAGTTAAATTTTCTCACAGTCAGTCAGATTGGAGACTTAGAGTCAAAGACTCAACTACGTTATGGAAAAGAAAGTGCTTTTTCGGACACATCTGGGGTTTGGGACTAAGATTTCTACTACCTATTACTCTTTCCTTCTTTCTGCATGACACCCTGCACAGAATATGATGCTAGGTGTTTTGCAGAAGACAAAAGGCCAAAGCAACTAGCGATGACCACAGCCTGTATGGGATGAAGAAGAAATGGGCTGACATGCTCAAACTCCACGCTGCTGTGCTGGCACATTCTCCGCAAGGCTGGAACTGACTTTTCCAATTAGTTGTGTAGCTGCTCTAAATGGCACTTAAACTTCTACAGAGGAAACTAAATTTAGTTCCTCCCCATAAACACAGTTGTCTGGTTGATGGGAACAAGAACAAGCATGGGAACATGTTTTCAGAAATGTTTGAATAATATATGTCAAGGCAGTAATGCTGAAGCTCTAAAAAGACAGAGCTTTGCAGGGGGCAGGTTTTCACACTGAATTTCACAGCAAAACAACTATAGGATGACCTGGCAATAGGATAGGAGAGTTAGTGAAAAGCAGAAGAAAGCAACCAGGAGAAATGGTAAAGAGATTCTTAGGGTCTGAATTCGACTCTTATTTTCCATCCAAGAGACCCTACGGATGGAAAGATGAGTTAAGTAGCCTCTACCTCCTCTCAAAGGGTTCGTGGTTGTGATGTGAAAGAGGTGAGAGAGGATTCCAGTTTGGTGCTGAGATGAGTGTGCTCACCCACAGAGACCGAAGGAACACACAGCAGGAGGTGACGGGGCTTGCCAGAAGGCTCAGGCAAGCTGTACCAACAAAGTGGTATTTGAGCTGATTTCGGAAGGCTGAGCAGTGGCTTGGGCTTTCCTGCCTGGAAAGGGAAGAAAGGAAAGATCTGGAGATATGAAAGAATATGGTGAATTCAACAAAGGGAGAGGCCTCTGATGTGGTGAATGCACAGAGTATAGAGAAGGAAGTTGCAGGAGATAGACATAAGAGAAGCCCCCAACTTGAAGGGCTAGGGAGCTTGGCTTCATCCCACAGGCCCCATTCTGGGACCACCCCTAAGCTTTAGATGTGTAACTCTGCACTGCTCTGGACTCAAAAGCTGAGGCCTTGTCAGAGCAGTGACTGAGCAGGTCATTTTCTTAAAAACTCCAAGAAAAGCATTTTAATGGCTCAACAGTACAAAGAGAAAATTTTAGAATCAAAATGTCTAATAATGACATTAAAAATACATTTTTATTTTCTTCTATTGAAAAAGACATTAAAGTGAGATGCAGCTCTGTTTTAATGACTTACTTCATTCATCCATTGAACCACTATTTGTTATCCACTACATACTGTACAATGGTGATTCAGCAGAGGACCAAAGAGACACTGTTGGTGCCCTGATGGAGGCTCTGGTAGAGCGAGTGGAGACACACAAATCACCAATGCAAAGCAAGTTATTAAATACTAAAATGCCATATTGTGATAGGTGCTGGGGGGAATAATGATTCCCTTAATGGGGCTCCAAAGGGGAGAGGACTTGTGAAGGTCTTCAAGAACTCTGCCAGGCATCTGGTTTCAGCTCTGACATGTGAAGGGCTTGGAAGTCATCACTCTCATTCTTATGGGAAAGGTTTGAAAAAACTGACGTTTGAAGATTTTCTTTGACTCATCAGAGAATGGACGTTGCAGAGCAAACTGTAACCCTGAAGTCTGAAGGGACAAGTTAATTCGGAGCCAGTCACAGCTAAGATCTGCACACCTGGAGCAAGAACTACTGGAGCCGTGAACTATAACTTCATTGAATTACCAGGAACTGAGTACTATGGGCTGAATTTTGCCCACTAAAATTTACATGTTGACATCCTAATCCTCAGTACTTCAGAATGGGATTGTATTTGGAAGTAGAGTCTTCTAAGAGTTTATTCAGGTTAAATTAGATCATTAGGGTAGGCCCTTATCCAATATGATGTGTTCTTATAAGAAGAGACAATTAGGACACAAACAAGTTGAGCGGGCAGATATGTGAGGAAATAGCTAGAAGATAAGCATCTACAAGCCAATGAGAGAGCCCTCAGTGAAACTGACCCTGATGGCACCTTGATCTTGCATTTCTTGCCTCCAGAATCATGACAAAATAAATTCATGTGTTTACAACACCTCATTTGTGCCACTTTGTTATGACAGTTTTAGCAAACTAATACACTGAATGTAGTGCTCAAATGAGAGGAGACACTCTTGGGAGCCACAGAAGAACCACATACCTTCCTAGGTTTTACCTGTAAGAACCCTACCAGGTTCTTATGGTGAACAGCCAATAAATATCCCTGAGTGGCTCTGGCAGAGAGGGGGTAAATTAATCCTTCTGAAATAAACCCAGAGCTTCCTCCATAAAAATGACCCACTGCCCAGGAGAAATGATTACCAGAGCTTTGTCCCATCTTTCTAAAAGGTATTCCCTGCACTCCAGCATCTTACTAGCCTTCTTATCTCATATAAGGAGGGAGGAGGAAGCTCTACCACTGAGTCAGCACTGTGGAAAGACCAACTAAGAGGCTGGGACTTAATTATAAAACCATAGAAGTCTTCCTCTCTTCACACCTCACCATCACACCCGCAGGGCTCCAGTGTAGTAACAGCAGACGGCAACTGAAGGAGTGCATTTGAAAGAGTGCATTTGTACAGACTTTCTCTGAGAAGAAGTACTCAGGAAAGTACAAACAGAACAAGGGAGATGACATGAAAACTAGAGGATTTGGAAGCCACTGGCACCTATACCTACAGGAAACATTAAACACAGGACAACTTCTTACCAGATGAGCATAAATTCTCACACTAAAGGTCTATTTACTTCAGTTTCTATTACCCATTACAACATGACTGGATTTCAACAACAACAACAACAAAAATTAGAAGGTATTACAAAAGGGAAGGAAAAAGTTCTGAAGAGGTAAAACAAGCATCAGAACCAGACTCAAAAGTGACACAGATGTTACATTTACCATACGGAAAATTTAAAATAAATATAATTAATGTGGTAAAGGGTCTAAGGGAGACAGTAAATAACAGGAAACAATAGATGGCAATGAAAGCAGAGAAATTGACTCTCTAAGAAAGAATCAAACAGAAATGGTAGAAATAAAAATCACTCTGATAGAAATGAAGAATGCCTTTGAAGTACTCATCAGCAGAAGACACAACCAAGGAAAGAATTAGTTATCTGAAGATAAGTCAATGGAAATTTCCCAAACTAAAATGCAAATGGAAAAAAAAGAATGAAAACAAGCATAACAGAACAGCCAAGAACTGTGGGACAGTTAACAAATGTTGTAGAATGTACGTAATTGGAACACCAGAGGGAAAAGAAAAAGTAGGACAAAGGTATTATCAGAAGTGGCTGAGAATTTTTTAACTTAATAACAGATATCAAACCACAATCAAGCAAGCTCAGACAACAGCAAGCAGGAAATATATATATATATATAAACACATATTTATGTTATAAATATATATATTTATATATTTTATATATTTATATATTTATTTTATATATTTATATATATTTCCTGCTTTTCATTATATATATATATATATATATATATATATATATATAATATCTCTCCAATATGCTGGACAGCAGCTCTAGCTTATTGGAGAGATGCTTCAGTATATTTGAGAGACATATATGTATGTATATGTGTATATAACTAAGGGTATATAACTGGAACAGCTCTGTAGTATATTGGAGACATACACATGTATATATATATATGTATATAACTAAGAATATATATATCTACTGCTTGCTGTCTCACACATACATACAGAAACACACACAAATTATATATATATATATAAACATAATATTTATGTGGCAGAAAATTGAAAACAAAGAGAAAAATCTTGAAAGAAGCAAGAAGGGGAAACTCTCTACCCTTTAAATACTTCACTCTCAATATTATTGATGTAATGATTATAGCAGACTTTTCTTGAGAACGTATCTAGGCAAGAATAG
>NW_022437057.1:4660499-4733872 GCF_009761245.1 Sapajus apella
AAGAAAGAAAGAAAGAAAGAAAGAAAGAAAGAAAGAGAAAGAAAGAAAAGAAAGAGAGAGAGAGAAAGAAAGAAAGAGAGAGAGAGAGAGAGGGAGGGAGGGAGGGAGGGAGGAAGGAAGAAAGAGAAAGAAAGAAAGAAAGAGACACCCATCTAGAAATCTATAACCAGTAAAATTACACTTCCAAGAACAAAACATATATACACTTTCATAGAAAAACAAAAACAGTGTGTAGTCAGCAGAAGCAGGTTCAACCTTCAAGGAATGTGAATACGAGTTCTTCAGGGAGAAGGAAAATGACAGTCAGAAACTTAGACTACAGGATGAAGAGTACTGAGAAAATAATACATATAGGTAAAATAAAATATTTTTTTATTTCTCTTATTCTTAATTTATCTAAAAGGTAATTTTTGTCCAACTTTTATCTTTGGTCCTGTGGTACATGTGCAGGTTTGTTGCATGGGTAAATTGTGTGTCGGGGTTTGATATACAGATAATTTTGTCACCCAGGTAATCAGAATAGCACCTGACAGGTGGTTTGTTAGTTCTCACTATTCTCCCATCCTTCACCCTCAAGAAGGCCTGGTGCCTATTGTTTTCTTCTTGGTGTCCATGTATATTCAATGTTTAGCTCCCACTTACAAGTGAGAACATGGAGTACTTGGTTGTCTGTTCCTGTGTTAATTCACTTAGGATAATGCTCTACAGCTCCATCCATGTTACTGCAAAGATAAATTTTAAATAATAGTAATGATATATTGAGTGATTATATCATACTGATAAGTAATATGTGTGGCAGCAACATCACAAGAGATGAAAGGGAGGAAATGGAAGTAATCTGTTATAAGATGTCTTCATTACCCATGAAGCAGAATAGGGTTGTTACATATAGACTAATAAAATATTATGCTGGGGACTCTAGGGCAATCATTAACAAAATGTTTAAAATAACCTAATTGATATAATAAAAAAGAATATAAAAACATATTATATAAAATGCTAAATTAAGACTAGAGAAGGCAGAAAAAGAAATAAACAAATGCAATGAATAGATGCAATTATAAACCTGATATGTATTAATATAATATATCAATAATTAAGTGTGAATAAACTAAAAACATCAGTTAAATGAATTAAATGACAGAGACTGTCAGAGTGGGTAGAAAAGTTACCCAATCATATTGTCTATAAGAATTTCATTGTAAATATAAAACTTATATACGTTAAAAGTAAAAGGATGAAGATACATGATGTTAACACTAATCAAAAGAAAGCTGAAATAGCTATATTAATTTCAGACAAACCAAACTTCTGAACAAGGAAAACTATTAGGGATAAAGAGGGGGATTACATAATGACAAAGGGGTCAGTTCTCCAAAAAGACATTATAATTCTAAATATGTATGCACCTAATAACAGAACATCAAAATACATGAGGCAAAAGCTGAAAGGACCAAACAGAGAAATATGTAAGTTCACTCATATTTGTTTACTGACAGAGAAACTGAAGTTTCTCTGTCAGTACCTTCTAGCCCAAGCAGACAGAAAATCAGTAAGGATATAGTTGAACAGCACTATCAATAAACTTTATCTAATTGACATTTACAGGATATTCCATTAAACGATATCAGAATACTTATTTTATTGAAGCTTACACAGAACAATCATTAACATACACAACATTCAAGGTAATAGAAATCTTTTTTTAAAAAATTTATTTATTTTACTTTAGGTGCATACTATACCTGGCATTTCTCACCATGTTTTTTCTCCCCATCCTCCCCTCCTTCCCTACTCCCTGCTGTCTCTCCCCTACCCACTACAACTGCCCTCAGTATGTGATACTCCTCTCCCTAAGTCCACATGTTCTCGATGTTCAACACTCACCTATGAGTGAGAACATACAGTGTTTGGCTTTCTGTTCTTGTGTCAGTTTGCTGAGAATGTTGGTTTCCAGATTCATCCAAGTCCCCACAAAAGACACCAACTCATCGTTTTTTATGGCTGCATAGTATTCCATGGTGTATATGTGCCACATTTTCTTTGTCCAGTCTATCACTGATGGGCATTTGGGTTGGTTCCATGTCTTTCCTATTGTACACAGGGCTGTAATGAACATACATGTGCATGTGTCTTTATAGTAGAACGATTTATAGTTCTTTGGGTATACACCCAGTAATGGGATTGCTGGGTCAAATGGAATTTCTATTTCTAGATCCTTGAGAAATCACCACACTGTCTTCCACAATGGTTGAACTAATTTACACTCCCACCAACAGTGTAAAATGTCCTATTTCTCCATATCCTCTCCAGCATCTGTTGTCTCCAGATTTTTTAATGATCACCATTCTAACTGGTGTGAGATGATATCTCAGTGTGGTTTTGATTTGCATTTCTCTAATGACCAGTGATGATGAGCATTTTTTCATATGCTTGTTTGCTTCATAAATGTCTTCTTTGGAAAAGTGTCTGTTCATATTCTTTGCCCACTTTTGAATGGGGTTGTTTGTTTTTTTCTTGTATATCTGTTTCAGTTCTTTGTAGATTCTGGATATTAGCCCTTTGTCAGATGGGTAGATTGCAAAAACCTTTTCCCATTCTGTTGGTTGCCGATTCACTCTAATGATGGTTTCTTTTGCTATACAGAAGCTCTGGAGTTTGATTAGATCCCATTTGTCTATCTTGGCTTTTATTGCCATTGCTTTTGGTGTTTTAGTCATGAAATCCTTGCCTATGCCTATGTCCTGGATGGTTTTGCCTATGTTTTCTTCTAGGGTTTTTATGGTGTTAGGTTTTATGTTTAAATCTTTGATCCATCTGGAGTTAATTTTAGTGTAAGGTGACAGGTAGGGGTCCAGTTTCTGCTTTCTGCACATGGTTAGCCAGTTTTCCCAACATCATTTATTAAACATGGAGTCCTTTCCCCATTGCTTGTTTTTGCCGGGTTTGTCAAAGATCGGATGGTTGTAGATATGTGGTGTTTCTGCTTTGATCTCTGTTCTGTTCCATTGGTCTATGTCTCTGTTTTGGTACCAGTACCATGCTGTTTCGATTACTGTAGCCTTGTAGTATAGTTTGAAGTCCAGCATTGTGATGCCTCTGGCTTTGTTCTTTTTGCTTAGGATTGTCTTGGCTATGTGGGGTCTTTTGTGATTCCATATGAAGTTTAAAGTGTTTTTTTCCAGTTCTGTGAAGAAGGTCATTGGTAGCTTGATGGGGATAGCATTGAATCTGTGGATTACTTTGGGCAGTATGGCCATTTTCACAATATTCATCTTCCTAACCATAAGCATGGCGTGTTTCTCCATCTGTTTGTGTCCTCTCTTATTTCATTGAGCAGTGGTTTGTAGTTCTCCTTGAAGAGGTCCTTTACATCCTTTGTTAGTTGTATTCTATGTATTTTATTCTCTTTGTAGCAAAAAAAAAAAATAGAAATCTTAAATAGACACTCAATAGACACCTTAAACCTAAAATAATAGAAACTGTACAAAATATATACTCAAATCATAATAGAGTTAAACTAAACAATAACAGAAAGATATCTGAAAAATATTCACATATTAGGAGAGTAAAATGCACATTTCTAAAAAAGTATCAGGGTCAAAGAAGATGTCTCAAGAGAAATTATCGATTTGTGGGATCCAGAAAAAGCAGACCTTCAAGAGAAATTTATGGCATTAAATACATGTATTACAAAAGAAGAAAGATCTAAATTCAATATCCTAAGCTTAGGAAACTAGAAAAAGAAAAGCAATTTAAACTTGGACCAAGCAGAAGGAAAGAAATAATAGAAATTAGAGCAGAAATCAATATAACTAAAAACAGGAAAACAAAAGAAAACCTGAATCTAATTCTTTGAAAAAAAAATTAATAAACTTGAAGTACCTCTAGCCAGGTTGAGAGAGAGAGAGGGAGAAGTAACAAATTACTGATATCAGAAATGAAAGAAGGATTATTGCTAGTGATCCCATGGACATTAAAAAGATAACGAAGAAGTGCTATGAACAACTCTATGCTTATAAATTTGGTAGCAACTTAGATGAAGTGGATCAATTATAAAATGGATAATGTAAGTGAGTGAACTTTGAAAGATGAAACTATCAAAACTCACACAAAGAAAAATAGGTAATCTGAGTAGGCCCATGTCTACTAAGAAAATTAAATCAATAATTAACTTTCCAGGAAAGAAAGCACCAGCCCAAATGATTTTCACTGGTGATTTCTACTGAACATTTAATAAGAAAATAATACCAATTATCTGCACTGTCTTCCAGAAAATAGATACAGAGGGAACATGTACTGGCTTGTTCTGTGAGCCAACATTACTCTAATAGCAAAACCAGATAAAGACATCACAAAAAAAAAAAAAAACCCACAGACCAATATCTATCATAAACATAGATGCAAAAATACTCAAAAAACCATCATACCTGAGATTCAATAATGTATAAAAAGAATTAGATGCTACAGGCTGGGTGTGGTGGCTCATGCCTGTAGTCCCAGTGCTTTGGGAGGCCAAGCTGGCAGATCACTTGAGGTTAGGAGTTTGAGGCCAACCTAGCCAACATGATGAGACCCCATCTCTACTAAAAATACAGACATTAGCTGGGCACAGTGACACACAGCTTCTCGGGAGGCTGAGACACGAGAATTGCAAGAATCTGGGAGTCAGAAGTTGCAGATTGCACCACTGCACTCCGGGGTGCATGAAGTAAGACTCTGTCTCAAAACAGAAAGGAATTACACACCACAAACGTGGAGTTTATTCCAGGTATACAAGACTGGTTCAACATTCAAAGCTCAATTAATATAATCCACCATATCAACAAGCTAAGGAAAGAAAATCATATCATCACACCAACTGATGAAGAAAAAACATTTTACAAAATCCAAGTCATTCGTAGTAAAAGCTCATAGCAAAGTAGAAATAGAAGGAAATTTCCTTAACCTAATAAAAACACACCTATAGAAAGTTATGACAAATATCATATTTAATTATGAAAAACTGGATTTTTTTCTAAGATTATGAATAAGACACAGATGTTCTCTCTCACCACTCCTATTTAATATGGAACTGAAAGTTCTACCTAGTGCAATAAGAAAAGAAAGAAAAATCAAAGGTATGTGGATTGGAAAAGAAAAACTAACACTGTCTTTATTCGCAGATGACATTGTTGTCTATGTAGAAAATCCCAGCAAATCATTAAAAGTTTCTTGGAACTAGTAAGAGATTTCAGTAATTTCATGTGATACAAGAGTTAATATACAAAAGTCAGTTGTTTCCTGTATACCAGAAATAAACAAATGAAAAATGAATTTTTTAAAAAATGCCATTTACAATAGCGCCAAAGAAAAAAGAAGAAATATAAATCTAACAAGATATGTCCAAGATCTATATACTGAAAACCATAAATTACGATACTTGAAATTAAAGAAAATCTAAATAAATGGAGAGATATTCCATATTCATGGATTGGAAGTCTCAATATTGTTAAGATGTCAGTTCTTCACAACTTGTTCTATAGATTCAACATGATCCCAATCGAAACTTCAGCAAGAATTTTTGACATTTTATAAAATTGACAAACTGATTCTAAAGTTTATACATAAAGGCAAATGACAGAAAATAGCCAATACAATACTAAAGAAGAGAGACCAAGTTGGAGACCTGCTATAAAGTTGCAGTAATCAAGTCTGTGGTTTTGGCAAAAGAAAAGATTCATGGGTAACTGGAATTGAAGAGAGAGCCAACAGAAAGACCTACAGTAACACTGATCTTTGACAAAGGAGCAAAGGCCACTCAATAAAGAAAGGATAGTCTGTTCCATAGGGTACCAGAATGACTTAATGTCCATATGCAAAAAAAAGTGAATATAGGCACAGATCTTAAACTTTTCAAAATTATTAACTCAAAATGAATCATACAAGCAAATGCAAATGCAAAGTCAATAGGGGATTGCAAATTAAAACAGTAATGAGAAATCACTACACACCTGTAGAATGGGCAAAGCCCCTAACGCTGATACCACCAAATTCTGTTGAGGAGGTGGAGCACCAGGGATGCTTATTCATTGCTGGTGGGCATGCAAAATGGTACAGCCACTTTGATAGACAGTTTGGCAGATTATTACAAAGCTGACCATGGTCTTTCCATATGCTCCAACTAGACATTTACCCAACTGATTTGAAAGGTATGTCCATACAAAAACCTGCATGCAGATATGTCTATAGCAACTCTATTCATAACAGCCCCAAACAGAAAGCCACCAAGATGTCCTTCCATAGGTGAATGGATAAACTGTGGTACATCTACACAACAAAACATTATTCAGTGATAAAAGGAAATCAGCTAACAAAACATGAAAAAACATAATAAACGCTGTAAGCATATTAATAAATAAATGATTTCAAATAAATGTGTTAAAGGTATAACTATCGAGATAGTAAAAAAAAAAAAAAAAAAAAAAAAAGAATCAGTGTTTGCCACGGGTTGAGGCAGGGTTGAATGGGTAAAGCACAGAAGAATTTTTAGGGTGGTGAAACTATTTTGTATGATATTGTAATGGTGGATATTCACAATAGGCATTTGTTAAATCTATAGAGCTTTATACCACAAAAAGGTGATTATAATGTATGCAAATTTAGAGAAATCATTTAGAAGGTCAAGGTGTTCCAAGATGGAATACATACTATAACAAAACAATCTATGTTACACATGTTTTAAACAATTTGTAAAGGGGTTGAAGGAAAATGATGCTGATCCAAGTAACTATGGAAATGAGTGAGTCTTCAGAATAAAGACTAAGGAAACTATTTGATAAAGTTATTTCCCTCGGGGTTACAGGCTAACAATTCTGATACCTCTCTGTATAGTGGAGTCAAATAATTAAATTAATGGATGGCGGATGGTGGAGGTCAGCTTTCTCACAGTTGAGTGGTTGTTACAGATAAGCAAGGGAAGGAGGCTGGAATCATCCATTTGGTAATGGATTAGAGTTAGAGACACCAGTATGAATTTATCTTTAGCTTAAAATAGATACAGAAAGCTACACATTAAAAAACTGATAAATATTGTGTATTTACACAGGTTACTACACATATATATTCCCCCCATCTGTCAGCTTAGGGGGCCTGAAATCAATGACATCCCAACAGCAATAAGCACACCAACAGCCCAGATCCTGTTTGGTTTTTTGTTTTTGTTTTTGTTTTTGTTTCCGTCACCCAGGATGGAGTGCAGTGGTGTGATCTGGGCTCTCTGCAACCTCTGCCTCCTGGGTTCAACCAGGTTCTCCTGCCTCAGCCTCCCATGTAGCTGGGATTACAGGCATGCACCACCTCACCTGGCTAATTTTTATATTTTTAGTACAGATGTCATTTCGTCAACTTGGCCAGGCTGATCTTGAACTCCTAACCTCAGGTGACCTGCCTGCCTTGGCCTCTCAAAGTGCTGGGATTATAGGCATAAGCCACCACGCCTGGCCCCAGATACCTGTTACACACACACACACACACACACACACACACACACACACAATGATTATGGTATGTAACAGGGGCACATAAACAAGCTAAAAGATCTCCCAATGGCTAAAGCTGGAACAATTTGAGCAACAACAACAAAAAATAAAGTAGTGTTGGATTATATCCCAAAGTATTAAATAAATATCCACAAGATCCTACTGATAAAAATAAATGATTGAATAAATAAATGGGAAAGAATGAGCAGATTTCCCAGGCAAAAGTTTCCAAGCAATTTTTGTAAATATTCTTCCCTCAAGCGGGTGGGATATGATTCCTCACTCACCAAGTATGGGCTATGCTGACTGGTTTCCTTCCAAAGGGTACAGTAGGGAAAGGGGAGGGGCGATGAGTGACGACTTCACAGTGAGGAAAGTGAAGCACCAGCCCTGCCAGGTGCTCCAGTCACCATCACAGTGATAATCCTTGATAAGATGTGATGAAAATGGCATGTTACCTCTGTCATTTTCCTCCCCCAAACACAGAACCCAGTCTGTTCCTGAGAAAAGTATCAGACTAATCTCGATAGTGAGGTTTCCTGTAATTTACCTGATTAGCACTCCTCAAAACCATCAAGGTTATCAAAAATAAGAAAAGTCTGAGAAACTTTGGCTGGGTGTGGTGGCTCACGCCTGTAATCACAGCATTTTGGGAGGCTGAGGAGGGCGAATCACCTGAGGTCAAGAGTTCGAGACCAGCCTGGCCAACATAGCAAAACCCCATGTCTACTAAAAATACAAAAATTAGCCAGGCATGGTGACAGGTGCCTGTAATCCCAGCTACTCAGGAGGCGGAGGCAGGAGAATTGCTTGGACCCGGAAGTGGGAGGTTGCAGTGAGCCAAGGTCATGCCACTGCACTCCAGCCTGGATGACAAAAGCAAAACTCCCATCTCAAAAAAAAAAAGGAAGAAGGAAAAAAAAGGGAAAAGAAAACCCTGAGAAACCATCATAGCCAAGAGGAGTCTAAGAAGATTTGACAAATGTAATGTGGTATCCTGCATTGAATCATGGGACAAAATAAAGACAGTTGGTTAAAATTAAGGAAATCTGAATAAAATATGGGTTCTAGTTAACAATAACAATAATGACTTATTAATTTTAACAAAATATACTAATGTGAGATAAGAGGGGAAACTGCATTTGGAATACATGGAAGCTCTGTACCATCTTCACAATATTTTTGAAACCTAAAATTACCTTATGTAGTTTAACTTTAAAAACAAATCAATGGGACATGGATGAAGCTGGAAACCATAATTCTCAGCAAACTAACACAGGAACAGAAAACCAAACACTGCATGTTCTCACTCATAAGTGGGAGTTGAACAATGAGAACACATGGACACAGGGAGGGGAGCATCACACACTGGGGCCTGTTGGGGGTGAGGGCCGAGGGGAGGAAGAGCATTAGGACAAATATTTAATGCAGGCGGGTTTTAAAACCTAGGTGACGGGTTGACAGGTGCAGCAAACCTGCACATTCCACACATGTATCCCAGAACTTGAAGTAAAATTTTTTAAAAAGTAATAGATATCTTGTATTTGAGCGTTTTCAATATTAATTTCTATACAATGCATCTTAAAGAAATATAATGAATATCTTTCCCTAAAATATTATATTCCTTAACTAGTATTAATTTTCATGGAAAAGTAAAACAAAAACATAAACAGAAAAACTCTGCCAAAGGCAGTTTTCCAAGCCAGTGCTTGCCCTGCTACTAATGGAAAGGAAGTCTCGGGCATCGGCCAAGTCCATGCTCCTCCTGTAACCAGTGCTAGGTAAAATTCTGATCCCCCTGGAGGCAAAGTTCAAAGACCACCTTGTACAAGACCTGCCCCACTTCCTCCCATCAAGCATCTTTACTTTCTGCATCCAAACTTCCAGATGTTGTTATAAAGTAAATCATTAAGTTCCTCTCCTCTCAGTGGCTTGCCCTTGATAAAGCGTTGGCCTAACCACTAACCCTTTTCCTCTTCCACAGAATGTTTAAACTAACACAAATGGGACTCAATACAAAGCTCATCATTGGTTGCGCCAACTCTTAGGTCATATGAGCAATTTACTCAGTCTAGCCTCCAGGAGTTTTGCTTCCTTAAGCATGTTGTTAGGTTGAATTGTGCCCTCTCCAAATATATATATGTATGAATCCTAACCCTTAGTATCTTAGGGTATGACCTTATTTACGGATAGGGTTTGTACAGAAAAAAGCTGAGCTTAATTTGAGGTTATTAAGGCCCTGAGAGAAGAGAAATGAAGAAGAAATGATTAAGCATAAAAAGAATCAGAACTTGAAGATTTGAGAAACTCTCAGTCTGTAACTATTGCAAAAAATAATAAAGTGTACTCTGGAGAGAGCACCAAGGATGTGTCTAGACACTGTCGGCTAGAGACAAGGCCTGTGACTTGTGCATCCTCAACCATCTCAGAAGAAACTGCCAGCTTGGACTGAAGTGGACGGAGTTGAAACATAAGGAAGGAAGGCTGTTAGGCATCTGATTCTCCACTAGGGCTGAGGGGAGGGGGGCCTGAACAGAACATGGAGACAAAGAAGATTATCCTGAAGCCTTGAAAGCTGGGTTTCCAACATGCTTCAGACCCATGGCCCCTTTTGGCCTTCTGATTTCCCTTTTTTGGAATGGGAATATCTATCCTCTGTCTTTCCACCTCACATGTTGGAAATAAACAACTTACTGTTTTCCCAAGCATGCAGATAGAGAAGAAATTTTAACACAGAATGGATCATACGCTGAGTCTCACTCACGTCTGCTCTGGATGATTTAGATGATGAGATCTGGGACTTTAACCTGATGATGTTTAAAACAAGATTTGGGACTTAGAGTTGATGCTGGACTGATGAAGGCTTGGGGATGTTGTGGTAGTGAATTTGGAGTGTTGGAAGGCAGACTGTTATGGGTTGAATTGTGTCTCCCTAAGAAAAAAAATGCTGGAGTCTTACCTCCTAGTATCTCAGAATGTGACCTTATTTGAAGAGAGTCTTTACAGAGAAAATCAAGTTAAAATTGAGTTATTAGTGTATGCTCTAATCCAACGACTGGTGTCCTTATAAAACAGGAAATATGAAGACATAGAGACAGATACTTGCAGAAGGGAGACATAGACACACACACACACACGCACGCACGCACGCACGCATGCACGCAGAGTGAGCAAGCAAGAGAGAATCATGTGAACCTGAAAGCAGACATCAAAGTCATGTGTCTACAAGCTAAGAAATGCCAGGGATGGCCAGCAAGCCACCAGACTGTAGGAGGGAGGGATGGAACAGATTTTCCTTCAGAGTCCGAATCCTCAGAAGGAACCAACCGAGGCAACCTTGGTCTTGAACCTCTAGCCTCCAGAACCATGAGACATTAATTTCTGCTGTTTAGGCCACTCCATTTTGTGTTACTTTATTATGGAATCCCAGGAAATTGATCCCTGTCATGTGCTCTTTTACCTTCAGAAGTTTTGAAAGTTATGTTCTATGCAGTTTTGACACTCTTCCTTCTATCCTGGTTTTATTTAACAAACTCCCACTTACCCTTCAGTTCTCAATTTGGGATTTAATGTTTTAAGAAGGTTTCCTCATCATCCCCAAGCTAGTTAGGCACTTCTGTGGTCCTCCATGAGCCTCTTGTGTTTCTGCTAGCACAGCATTCAGCTTACTTCATGGTGTCTGTCTGTCTGTCTGCCTCTGCCACAGGCTGCAAAGTCCTTGAGGACAGAGATGTTTTCTGTTTCTCAATGTGCTCGGAACACAGCTGTAAACACATAGAGAGTATCTCAAAACTAATTTTTGAATGAATAAATGAAATCTAAACCTTAGAGATGAAAACAGGTACCAAGAATTAACCAGGCCATTAAGTGACCAAAAATCCCTAAAAGCATGGGAAAATCACTGGCATTTGTGAATATTAAAATCCATCAGCATGCTATTTTCCAAATAGCACACAATTCTGTCCTCTACCACTGACCTTGCCTTGATTGCATTGCCCTCTGATAGTTTACATTCTCATGCACTGCCTGCGAAATGGTCATGGCTCCACATCTCATAAAGGGTTACAAATTTTCTGCGTAAATTAACATCAAAATTCCTAGTTGACAAGGGAAACAAGGCAAATAAATGATGGCTTACTATGCAACTTTCTCTCTCTCACCCACACACACAAAGAAGCTTGGTATAGCAGACCGTATACAGGAGCTGAGTTCAGAAGAAACAGGTTGGAATTCTGATCTTGCCATTTTCCAGCCACAGGGCTTTGATCCCATCATGATGCAACAGGGCCATGGAAAGGGCATATTATTATTACTAGCCTTATTATTCCTTAGCAGAGGCACTGTGGGCGAGTTAAACTCTTTGGTAATCTGATTTCTTATCTCCAAAATGAGAGTGAGGAGCTTCATCTATTCCTCATCTCCTTCATAATATCATTGTGAGAGGCAAATGAGAACATGCATGGAAAAACTTTGCAAATGGCAAAGTGTTGTACAGACTGGTATTCCTCCAACATTTCCCCAGTAGAGGCTCCACCAAGAAAATGTCCTGGTCAAATAAACATGGGGAATGCTTTTGATGCTTTCCATCTTGCACATTACAAAGTGGATTCCCATATTAAAGGCTCTGAGATACTTTGTAATTAAAAAATAAAATAAACACCTGTTTAATTGTGTCAGCTACAATGTTTCCCAAACTTGTTTGTACAAGAAAACTTGTGAGTTATCATGTGCATATGATGTGTGTCTGAACACTTTTCTAATATAGATACCAAATAGCACACTTTGGGAAACATTCTCATAAAGCAATCGGAGGGAGTATCTGCCATCACAGATGTTATTGAATCAGTGCATTTTGTAAGCTCTTCCTATGGATTATCAAAGATCAGCGCCTCAAAATCATGTTGTTGTTGAGGGATCCCTCTGTCTATTGAGTGATTACTGTGCTAGGAGCTTTTTTTTTTTTTTTTTTTTTTTTGAGATGGAGTTTTACTCTTGTTGCCCAGGCTAGAGTGCAATGATGCAATCTTGGCTTACTGCAACCTCAGCCTCCTGGGCTTAAGTGATTCTCCTGCCTCTGACGCGCCAATAGCTTAAATTACAGGCACCCACCACCACTCCTGGCTAATTTTTGTATTTTTAGTAGAGACAAGGTTTCACCATGTTGGCCAGGCTGGTCTCGAACTCCTGACCTCAGATGATCCGTCCATGTTGGCCTCCCAAAGTGCTGGGATTACAAGCGTGAGCCACCATGCCTGGCCAACTAGGGGTTTTTGAGATGACATTGTTTTAAAACCTCACCTTGTTCTATGAGACAGGGATCTCAGCCCCTCTTTCACTGTTGGCGAAACAGTCTCAGAGAGGGGGAGGGCGTGTGCCCTCTAACATACAGCTGGTCAATGGCAGATCTGGAATATAAAGTTAGGGATGCCTAACTCCTAAACCAAATACATTCTCTACTTCATCCACATAAGAACATAAAATACTATGCTCTTCTAATGAGATTATATTCTTTGGATTATGGTTATTCTGTGTTCATGTTAAACTTTACAGCTCTTGAGATGTTTGGAAGGCTAGTACTCATGTCCCTTGGCAGGCCCAGACCTCCAGCTTTTGCATACACCCAGATCTGTAAAAATGCCAAAAGCTCTGTTCAGCTTCACTTACACCTCAGCCAACGCCTTGAAGGCAAAAGAGGGGGCCCTGAAGTTAAAATCGAGGAGAAAGTACAAAACAGAAAGAAACCAGGCCTCCCAAGTACTAAAACCCAGTTTCTAATCAGATCACTCTCAGATGGAATTGAGAAGATTTTCACCAGAAGCAAAATATCAGATAATCTGAGGCTTTGGATAATATTTTCTTCCTCTTCTGGAAAATTATCTGACATTTTTTCACACATTATGCCTGACATTTTATCAAAACTTAACAAGCATTCCAGAAGAGAAAAGAACAAGTGGCCAGAAAGCAAATTTTAAAACACCCCACAGATAGCAGAAAGAGACCCACAGCAGATTTGTATATTGAGATGATCAGACATGGACATTAAAATTACTGTGATTAATATTTTCAAGTAAAGATATGACAAGTTGATGCTTTTTACAAGAGACCTGAAATCTAAACAAAATGGAAAGTCTAGAAGTGAAAAATATTATATTAAAATTAATAACCCGATGAATTCATTATCAGCAGATTAGATGCTGTTGAAGAGAGTATTAGTGGTCAAGAAGACAGGTCAGTAAAAAATAACCAGATTTAAGCATGAAGAGAAAAGCATGAGAAATGTAGAAAAGAACACAGGAGACACAAGCATGAGACATGATTCAAGAACTCAAGGCATGTCATTGGACCAGAAAGAAAGGAGAGAGAGAATGAAGCAAAGGCAACATTGAAAAGGCAACAGTCAAGAATCTTCCAAAATTAATGAAAAGCTACATGTTCAAGAAGTGCTCCAAACCCTAAGGAGAAACAAATAAACAAACAAAAAACCTGGGCAATCAGAACAGGCTATTGAAAACCAAAGACAGAAAAAATCTTCTAAGTAGACAGGGCGAGAATAAGAAGAAAACTATCTCCAAAGAAGCAGCAATAAAACTAACAGCTGAATGAAAAATTAAATTTACTTAATGTCTCCTTAAGGACCCTCTCTGACTCTATTTCCATTTTTCCCTGGGAGAAAACCATTATCCATCAGTGTGGCTCTCCCTTGACTTCACAGGTAAATCCGTAAGCAACATAAAATACAGTGTTTTGCCTGTTTACAGAATTTAAATATATGGTACACTAAGTGAATATTCTGTAATTTTTCTTTTTATAATTGTGTTTAATTTTTCATTGTGTAAAAATTATATGATTATATAAATTGATCCATTCCAGTATTGAATGGATATTAGGTTGTTTTTGATCTTTCATTGTCCCATAGTTGATAACACCTGCATATATATATATATAGACACATATATATAATTTAGCTAATGCAGTGTCTCCAAAGTGGGGCATGTACATTCCAAGGAGATTGTTTGACAATCCATAGAGTTACAGTAAGAAAATGCTAAAATTCTATTTGTATTTCTTAAAGACATCATTTAAAAGTTTTCATCTTATTATATTATAATATTCATACTATATGTAAGAATAGTGACATATATACATAATTTATACATAAAAAATACTTATAGTAAGAGTACATGCTAAAAATTTTTAACTGATGAGGTATATGACCAAAAAATCGAGAAACCACTTCTCTAAATAACACGACTTGAGGTGCAATTTCTGAGAATTTGCACCCTCGGTTTTATTAGATACAGTAGTCCCCATTTATCCATGGTTTTGCCTTCCACAGTTTCAGTTACCTGTGGTCAGCAATGATCTGAGGTGACTACAGTAAAATATGATGTATTGAGAGAGAGAAGAGAGAGAGAACACATTCACATAGCTCTTATTACAGTATACTGTTATAACTGCTCTATTTTATTTTTAGTTATTGTTGTTAACCTCTTACTGTGCCTAATTTATAAACTAAACTTTATAGGTATGATAAAGTTTTATCATCAGCATGCCATCAACATAAAGCCCTTCATACGTGCATTTTAACATTCATGTAAAATAGTAGAAACCAATGACACAGATCAAATTCTAAGACAAATTAGCATTATTATTATTTTTAAGTGCATTTAGTTCTCAAAGAGCATCTTTGCATTCATGCTCCCCAAGTTTATCACCAGTATCTCTAAGTGCGCTTATCATTTTTTTCTGGAAACTGAAATATCGCTGCACAAAGCAGCAGCTGTCATAGCAAAATATTTCAGTGATGTGATAATTTGTATTTAAAATTCCCTAGGATACAGTGAAAAAGTCACAAAAATCTAAAGTCAGATGAAGAAAAGGAAGCAAGAGATTTCAGAGCCCCAGGAGTCATGACTGCCAGAGTTCCACTAGGACCCCTGCAAGGGGTTCATGCAGGATGTGTGTAGTATGCAAACCCCACGGTTTCTGGCTGACAGAGAAAACTCAGTGCATGGATGACTGTGATTTAGTTATCTGAGCACTTGGACACTGTTAAAATTACTCAAAATACTTGGATATTTCAGGTACTCATTTGAATTATGACGATATTATGCAATGAATGTTTATGTAACTAATGTTAATTGACCACCTGCTATGTATCAGGAAACATGCTGGGTGCTGTGAGTAAACAACAATTCCATCAATATAGCTGACATTTATTGAGCACTTGCTATATGCCAAGATCTTTAAGTGCATTTCTTGTACCTCTGTCATCTCCTTATGAAGTTCCTCCTTCAAGCATCCTCATTGTATAAATGCAAAATCTGAAGGTAAAACTCAGTATAAATACCTGTTTAAGGTTGCCATAGCTAATATGCGCTGGAGCTGGGACATGAACTAAATCAAGCCTTCTGGATTCCAGAGCTTTCCAACCACAAGGCTTTAGGTTGTCCTAGGAAGATGGGTCCAACATGGCCCCTACCCTCACAGAACTTGCAGTCTCGTTACATACAGACATAGACACTCATACAATAAAGATTACAAAATGCAGACAAATGAGGAGGCTGGGAGAAAAGCGAGGAGACAGACGGGGCATTTGACCTGGTCCTTGAAAAGGGTAGGAATTGGAGGGATGGAAGAAAAGGGGAAGCATATTCCAGGCAAAGGAAATAGCACTGCAAAGGTGCATGGCTGTGAAGAAGTGTGTGGATTTGGAGAAAAGGCTATATCCATGCAAACAGAAAATAGTGCAAGGAGGAAATAAGTAAGAAATGGCTCCAGGAAGGTCAGTGGGCCAGTTCATGGAGGGCTTTGAATGTCAAGGTAAGAGCTCCATCTTCCTACCATTGGCCATGGAGTACCATGAATACATTTGAAAAGGAATATGATACGCTTTGCTTTAATCTACACATAGATTTTGTCAGAATTCCTGTCCTGTTCTCTGGTTAACATCAAAGAATGCCTTTCTCTCATAGATATGGCTCAGTTTTGGGCTGACGCTATGATCTGCAGTCCCAGGGATTTGAAAAGCATTAGAGGAATAGAAGTAGGTCCCCAAGCACCCATCCTCAATTCCCACTCCTGGAAACCTAGGGTGCTTGTGTAAATGGCTGCCTGCTGCAAAGGTGAGGTCAGGAATACACAGCTGATGCGGGACCGAATCCTTCAGTTTCTGAAGTAAATGCAGAGGACTCCTGAGACGAGCCAGCCTAATGCTCACACTGAAGTTTCAGGCCTAATTTCAGGGACATCACACTGGGGATAAGTCCTTTGATCGACCTCACGTGTAATACCCCACGAGTATGCCACCACATGATACTATTTCAGGCCTGAAAGAGATTTTTTCGGGGGAAGAGGAAATTTTTAGATTTCTCATAAACAGCTAACTTTTATAAGGAGGCATGAGAAGCTAAAATTAAACAGCCTCAATTATTTGGCTTCTAGACTGACTTATGAAACTCACAGAGGACTTTGTGCAAATGACTAACAGCCATAGGAAAGAGTCTTTGCAAATCTCTGCAGGCAGCAACAGCCTGGGCAGATCATGCAGGCCTTGCCCCAGAACTAAGCAGTTTGGCCAGATGGGTAGGCTTTCGGGGAGGCATCTCAAGGAAATTCACTAGAATCTGATTTCTGAAGAAGATGTTATCTCTGTGCTCTCCCAGTGAGAGACACAGTTTCCTCCACAGTCAAAATCCGGCCATACTTCTTTGCAGGGATGCTGACCTTACTTTTTCCTGTTTGCCCTGCAATTTCTTTCTACTCAGGTATTGTCAGACACATGAGAGAAACTACTAAGAGGGAGCCTACCTTGTACAAGACATATGTAAGTGTTCAACCCATGCCTGATTGCAGTATCCCCTAATTAAAAACAACCTAGGCCGGGCGCGGTGGCTCACGCCTGTAATCCCAGCACTTTGGGAGGCCGAGGCGGGTGGATCACGAGGTCAAGAGATCGAGACCATCCTGGTCAACAGGGTGAAACCCCGTCTCTACTAAAACTACAAAAAATTAGCTGGGCATGGTGGTGCGTGCCTGTAATCCCAGCTACTCAGGAGGCTGAGGCAGGAGAATTGCCTGAACCCAGGAGGCAGAGGTTGCGGTGAGCCGAGATCGCGCCATTGCACTCCAGCCTGGGTAACAAGAAGCAAAACTCCGTCTCAAAAAAAAAAAAAAAAAAAAAAACCTAAATGTCCATCAACTGGGAAAAGGAATACATAATACATATTAAAATCAAGGGTGCACAGGTGCATAGATCCATTTCAAAAACATGCTGTTGAATTACAGTAAATTATAAAATGATTCCTAGACTTCAGCACTATTTTCTTAACAATATATATTAGTTGTGGCTTCCTAATAAAGGAGCAAAAGTACAGAAACACACGTGGGAAGGTTATATGCTCATTTCTGTTTAGAAGTATTCTCTCGGAGGAAGGGTAGAAAGCAAATGAATGGGTGCTAAGGGACTTCAGCTCTCTGTGATGTTTTATTTGAGAAACACTTTGACAAAATCTGAAAGGAATTAGGTGATCCTGAAAAAGCTGAGTAGTTTCTGTATTCTTCACGTTAGAAGAACTTGACTAAAAGTATTTTTTAAAAAGAGATGATTGGCCTCTTTTTCCTCTTTAAGCCATGCATATGAATTAGACTAAGAATTGCCTATTAATCAGATTCAATATGAAGTCTGGTTTCAGCAACTCAGGGATGTGTTTCAGCAACTCAGGGATGTGAGAACCTGGGGCTGGCTTCTTGGTGATTCTCCTGGTATCAGCTGTGGCCGTGGCTGCCCCCAGTACCACGACTGCATCCTCATACAACAATGGCCCCAATCACCCCTAGGAGAATGGGCTGGGAAAAGAATGAATGCTCGCTTTTTATTGGGCAGCAAAGTCTTTCCCAGAATCCTCTATCAGAGCTACCATTTGCTGGAACTAAATCCCATCATCACCTTTCCTTCCAAGGAGGCCGAGGAATCAAATATCTTACAGCTAGACCATGGGCTCAGCACAGACTTTGTAGGAAGGTAGAAAGGGGAAGCGATAGATTTGGGGTAGGGAATCAAGAGGTTATGCCACACAGGGGAAGAGGGTGGGCTTGTGAAGGGCCGAGATTCCTGAGGAGCAGGTCCCCAGTAGTATGAATGTAAGAAGTCATCACACCCAGTGAAGCCCAGAGGAAAAATTGGGCTAATAGTTCTGTGTGGGAGAGCAGAAAAAACAGTGGTCATAGGCTTTGTAGTTTCATGGACCAATGCCTTAAAAATAATGGTAAGGGCTGGCAACTGCTATGGTCTGAAAGTTGGTGTCTCTCTCAAATACATATGTTGAAATCCTAACCCCCAAGGTGATGGTATTAGGACATGGGGCCTTTGGGAGATAGACTATGAGGGTGAAGCCCTCATGAATAGGACTAGTGCTCTCATAAAAGAGACCTGAGAGGGGCCCCATGGCCCTTCCACTATGTGAAGACCCATCAAGAAGGTGCTCTCTATGAGCCACAAAGCAGGATCTCACCAGACACCAAAATTGCTGGTGTCTTGATCTGGGACTTCCCAGACTCCAGAACCGTGAGAAATAAGTTTATGTTATTCAGAAACCACCCCGTCTACAGTATTTTGTTATAGTAGGCCAAAAAGACAAAGATAGGTACTACTGGGATGGGGGATACCAAATAAAATTATTAACAGAATTAAAAAAACTATTTATATAACTTTGCTAGCAAGAAAGGATATTTTTTACATTAACAAATCAAGTACAGCCAGGTTCAGTGGCTCACACCTATAATCCCAGCTACTGGGGAGACTGAGACAGTAGGATCATTGGAGCCCAAGAGTTTAAGACTAGCCCAAGCAACATAGAGGGACATCCCACCCAACATTAAAAAACAAATTAAGCAGAACACAGTAAAAAAGAAAGGCATGTCCTTCCATTGAACACATTTAGGTTTGTGGAAGAGTCACTCGTAGATGCTCTTTTTCTTTTGCCAAATGACAAGCTTTACCACCCACTGCTCTTGTCAAAGGATTGGCTGCTGGGAAGACTATAGTGAGGACAATGCTTTCCGTGAACAAAGAGGCAAGGCTGGATGCTAGGAAGGTAAACTAGATCAAGACCCTAAAGAGGCTTTAGTGCCAAACCAAGAGATTCACAGGCTCAGCTCAAAGGTGATATTTTCTGTGAAGCTTTTTCTGATCCTTATCCCCATTCCCCACCACCACGCTTTGCCAGCCTCTAGGCCCCGCAACTCCCTCTCCTGCCTTACATGATGATACTGCACGATGTGTGAATTCATCTGCCTTTTATCTTTGGGAAGTCGGGAGACACAGAATATTGTGTCCATTTCGGTGTCCCTAGCATCTAAACCAGCAGCACAGCAGGCGGAAATAAATGATTGATGGATGAAGAGGTTAATAAATATATGAAAACATGAACACATTAGAAGGATGGATAAGGCAATCTCTAAAAGCTCAGTATTTAAAAGAATGAACTAGGCATCATGAAGGGTTTCAAAATGCCCAAGTTTGAATTCTGACTCTGTTTCTGCGTAGCTATGTGAACTTGGGCAAATTACTGAACATACCTGTGCCTCCGTTTTCTTGTGTGTAAAAAGAGAATTATAATGGCATTCATGAGTTTATCATGAGAATTAAGTGAACGCATAAAAGTAAACCATAGTACCTGGCTCAGCAATTTCTAGCTACCTTTAATGTTGGTGTTGTTGTTATCTCCAGTATCATTCTAAGTAAAGCAGGTATAAAAGTTAGCAAGCACATTAAACTCCCACAGTTGAGGACTCACTAGTTCCCTGGGCTCCAAGTCCCGTGCCCTAATGACCACCAGTCCACCTTCTCTTGATGAACCCTCGAACTAGGTCATTGTGGATAAAATGTCTTCGCTTTTCTACTGAGGACCTTCAAAAGTTTGCTTTCCAGACTGTTCTCAGGGAATAGCATAAGGGCTGCAGGTCTTTGGAGGAAGCTGCCATGAAATTGGCTCTAATCAGGAGCCAGGCACTTAGGAAAGAAACTCTAGCTCATCCACGGCTAGCATTTGTTGAGCAATTACTATGTGCTAGATCAGAAGTAGGCAAACTGTAATCAGCAGGCCAAATCTAGCTTACTGTCTATTTTTGTAGGGTCTATGAACTAAAAATAGTTTCTAAATGTTTAAATACTTAAAAAATTAAAAGAAGCATAATATTTTATGACATACAAGATGTATAAGAAATGCAGACTTCTATAAAGTTGTACTGTAACACAGCCACGCCCCTTCATCTGTGTATTGTCTGTGGCTGCGTTAGTGGCCACACGCTTGAATTATTTTCTAGCTGATCCTTTACAGAGAAAGTTCGTTGATTCCTATGTTAGCTGCTCTTTTGGGTTTTACCTAGATTATCCCATGGGGCAGAAGTGCACTTCCTGATCTCATTTGCAGTTGGGAAACAGATGCTTATGGGGTCGAGTAAGTTACACCAGGTCACACATACGGTAGGTGGCAGAAATGGGAAATGAGAGCTGAAACACTCATAAAAGATGAGTGACAGTTTTCCCCTTCAGTTGAATTTTTCCTAAGAATCATCAGCCTTGTTCATTCCTCTCAAAGGAAGATAAATGACTCTTGCTATCAGAAGGACTGAAATTAAGTGGAGAGGGGAGGATGCTTTTGTAACAGTTGAATAAGGCAGATGGTGGTGGCGGGGTGGGGGGTGGCAGATGGAGGACACAGCGGCTCCAGATGCATATGAGGAGTGGAGGGGCGTGGTCAGAGTAGAGGAGGGTGATGACTATCAGACAACCAAGCAGCATCCTGAGTGGTCAGCGAGGGGTACATGGCTCAGGGTGTGGGCCAGGGACCAGTCTGGGACCAGAAAGTTCTGGGGGAATAGCAAAAATCTATGCTTCTGAGAAGGCTCCAAGAGATGTCAGAAAGAAGGCCAGGGCAGGGTGGACAGGGTAGTTCCTGCCCAGGTTGTTCCTGCCCAGAATAGTTCCTTTTGGCTTCATTCTTAAAGCTTTACCCCTGCATTCTACATCCCATCCCTGAGCTGGCTCATCTCAGGGTCTGGCTTGGACCAAGCAAACTAGACGCAGGATTTGGAAGCACCTGTACGTAATGGGGAAAAGACCTTTCCAGAAGACAGGCCAGTTTTTCAGAGTGGAGAAATGGGAGTGTGCCTGACTGAGCCCCTATGTCACAGAACGTGGACTCTGCTAGGGGTGTTCTGTGTGTTCCATGTAATCCACATGGAACCTGTCAAATGGGGCAATGGGGACAGCTGGCCTATTTTCCCCAATATTCCTCTTTCTTCTTTAGCAATGGGGCCCGAGTTTTATCCGGGTACATGGCTGCTGGAATAAAGACTGCATTTCTCAGAATCTCTTGCTGTGTGTGAGGCCATTTGATAGAGTCTGTCCAAAGGCCTCTAAGCCACAAGTTTGTGTGACTTCCAGAAAGTGTCTTTTAAAGAGAGGGAAAGAACCCCACTGTGCTCTTTACTCCTTCCAGCTAGCTGCAACTAGGACATGGTGACTGGAGCCTTGCAACCATGTTGAGCCATGAGGTGAAAGCCTCCTGCTGAAGGTGGCAGACCAGCAAGAGACAAGGGGCCTTTGAGAGGATCCCTAAAGATTATGAAACCATCCAACCAGACCTAGCCTACTTGCCTATAGATTTTTATGTAAGAAAGAAATACTCTTTTATTTTGCTTAAGCCACTGCTACTTTGGCTTGTCTTGCATTCACAGCCAAACACAACTCTTAACACATACAATGTAGAAACAGAGGCTCGGAGAGGTCACATGACTCTCAACAACACACAGTTGCTAATTAGCAGAACCAGGATTTAACACCTTCCCATTAATACCTATTCCCTTTAATAATAGTGATGACTTTAAACCTATTCCCTTTAATGATAGTGATGACTCAGTGACAGCTGACATTCATTGAACACCTACTATGTACTGGACACTGTGCATCTTCACCAAGCTGTCTCCTAAATAATATCATCTAAAAGCACATGAGTGCTGGTGTTGAGAGGTAGTGGAAAGAATACAGAATTGGAAGTACAGAAACTTACGTTCAAAGCTTTTATTCTTTCATGTACTAGCTGGGAGACATCTCAAGTCAGGGAATTGCAGTCTCAGGCGCTACATCTGTTAAATGGGGATTAATTAAGAGCCGAACTTGCTGTTGTGAGGATCGTATAAAATAATATATGGGAAAGCACCAAATGATGGTCTTGCCATCAGGACTTTACCATCAGAATAACATCTCGAAGGTTCTGTTTCCTCCTCTGGAAAATATAAAGGTATCAGGAGGATTATATTAAAGCAAGGGAAACACTCAAAGCAGCCTCTTCAAAAGTGGCAGCCACCACCCTCATCATTAATCACAATAAGCTTCCCAACGTCTAGGCTCCAGACTGTTTAGGGTTTTCAGTCCGTTTCAAAGAAGACAGATGTAACATGCGGTCGAGGAGCAGCCTTGGCAGTCTTCTCTGTAAAAGCAATGCTTTTGCTTCAGCTGTCCTCACGCCAGGTGCAGTTTTGAAGGCGGTTGCAGAAAGCTGCACTTCACATCCCTTGGGCTTTTCGAGCAGAGTCTTGTCTCCTCCGTCTGCCCTCAGCCTTCCTTGCAGGTGCAACTAGAAGACAGACAAACCCTGGGGTGGGGGGGGCTGGGGGACCCTTCTACAACAGGCAGCCCATGCAGATGAGCTGTTTGTTTAATTGGCTGGGTAATCTTCATCTCCCATAAAATGAGTGTTTAATAAGAAGGACTTTCAGACTCTATCTTGAAGATTCTTGTTTTCTTATTCATGCTTTTCAGCTTCATACAAAAAGAGTTGCCCAGTGAGATATTAGATTATTAGAAGATGAGGGTGTTCCTGTGGGCACCACCATGTAATGCACTTTTCCCAACTGTAAGTATACCTTTTTATCATTCTTAAAAATTACAGAGCCTACAACCCATCTTAGATGTACATTTAAAATAACAAGTCTTCTCCTGACCAGCGACCAGGTAAAATTGCTTTCGGGGTTTTAAAAGTTCAGTGGTTGTATAGCTGTAGACTAAATACAGTACATTTGAACTGTGCTTATGAGTCCGTATGTGTTCAGATATTTGCAGAAAGAAGGGAAATGGTGGAGAGAAAATAAAGAGTCAGAAGACCTAGCATGTGCTAGGAATTCTACTGGTATTCCTATTTAATTATCAGAAACCCCTGAAATGGTTTTAGTAAATTCACTTTATAGTTAACAACAATAATCAAAGTGATAAAGTTATTGCGATCGTTGCTGACGTTTATCGAGCCCTTGTCATACGCCAGGCATAGTGCTAAGAGTTTTACATGCATTATCTGACATAGCCTTATATAACCCCAAGTGCTAAGGTATATCACTATCCTCGTTTTACAGATTTGGAGATATGCATATGTCAAATGGAAAAGTTGGGATCAAAATATACGCTCTCAGTCACTACGCAGTAGGGTCAAAGGCAACGAGGTCAAGATGGTGAGGGACTTTGCCTGGGACACCCAGGCAGTAAGTGAGTCAGCAGAGACTTGAACCTAGGTCTGCCTGATTGCAAAAACTGTCCTCTCTCAGCACACCAGAGAAGTCTTCTTAGAGGCCCTGGGGGCCAATGCTCTTTGCTCTTGAGCCTCAAACAGCCCTGGAGGTTAGATACACAGGAAAACTGAGCTTTTCAATATGTCAACTCAGGCAATGTCCTATTTAACTCAAGTAAGGGCCCTGGCGATGAGTTTAGGCTTCACTGTAGGTGTTGTGGGAAGCCGTGAGCCAGAAAGTGACACGTTCTTATTAAAGGTTTTTAAAAAGCACTCAGGACTCTGCAGAGAACAGACTGAAAGAGTGGGAGCAGGTTGCTCATTACATAATGCAAAGTTTCTAATTGCATAGAGACATTTTCCTTGTGAGAAAATTAAAATATTCAAATAAAGCCAAAGTCCCTCATAACTACTGCCACCACCCTGATGCAGTTTCTTATGCCGTCCTGGAGGAAGCGCTGTTTCCAGGGGGCTGACAGCTTCGTATTCAAGTGGTGTTAGCATTACAGAAAGCAGGAAAGGCATCTGGATTATTTAGTGTAGCACCCAGGAAGCCAATCAAGGTCAGCAAGAGCAACCCACACTCAGTTGACTCTCACCCAGGGTAGAAGTTTCTACAGCTCACTTTTGTATAAATGATAGGTGAGAGCACAGAGGAGCATGGATCACTCTTCCCAGAGCTGCAGAAACTGAGCAAGGTAATAGAGAGTGGACAAAACCTAGAAAGACAGGTAATAGAGATAAAGATGAGCAAAAAAAAAAAAAATTATGAGCTTCTCAGGTAACTAATAATAGAAGCTATTTATTAATACTTGCATCGTGCCAAGTTCTAAGCATCTAATATTCACTAACTTATTTAAATCTCACCACTCTGCCGTGCTAATACAGTTGATTCTCATTACTTATGGTAGTTATGGTCTATACAGACTCCGTGAACATTGCCTTTTTGTCAATCAGTGTAAGTAAACTTACTGTATGTGTGTTTTTGTTTAAACACAGTCTATATGATACATATTGCTGATTCAGTAACACTGAATTCACAGCCTACAGCACCATAATTTATTCCTGAATAATGCTCTCTATCATGTATTTTCTCCACAAGGCATGTTACAACCTTGCTTCACTTAGGAACACATGGTAGAGCTTCAGCACCCGGCTAGGGGACCTTGAAACAGAGAAATCACCAATAAATGCACAATAATGAGAAAAATGTGGCACTGAATATGCTGCAGAAAGGATGCTGACTCAATTGTGAGAACAGAAACAAGAAGGCAGATTTTCACGTTATTCCACCTCTGCTAGGAACGTTCAGGTTGAGCGACAAAAATTTCACTGTTCTGTGCATGTCCGTGAATGAATGAGCTTGAAATCATGAGTGTTGGTTTAGGGGCTACAAATAAATAGCCGCAAATAGGTGAATTTGCAACCCCAGGGTTCACAAATAAGGAGGGCCGATGGCACAATTATATCCCTATTTTATAGATGGAAAAACCAAGGCATAGAAAGGCAAAGTGCCCATCTCAGGTCTTACAGCCAGTGAGTGTCAGAGCCGGATTATAAATTCGGTCACTCACTCACCCTCTCCACGGCACTGCCCTTTTGCCTCCTGTACCATTGGGTGTGTGCAAGGAGCAGTTGATGGAAGCCTGGAATATCTTTGCATAAGACAACTATGTTTGCGGTGGGCAGAACTAGTACAAAACGGGGAGAATCAGAGCTTCCCCATCATGGGGTTTGGTTTGAAGAAGGTTATGCAAGAGACATGCACAGTACACAATTCATGCTTGGCAAATAGTCCCCGATTCCCTCAACACACACAGAAAATAATAAAACTTGGAAAGCCCCTGCAGACCACACACAAGGCATCTGACCTGAGAGCAGATGCCATTATGCCTCTTGAATACTTGTTCCAAAGAAGCCCAACTGGAAACTCTGCAGAGGTACCAGATCCTATAATTTAAACACAAAATGTCCTCACTTGCCCAGAAATGCCAACAGATGTTTTCAGATTCTTTGATCTCCATTTCAAAGCTCTGTAAAACTCATCTGTAAAAATTGTAAAACTGGCGCAAAACAAGAGATAAAAGATTTTTTTTTTTTTTGGTGGATCCAAATGATGAGGAAAAATGTTTGGAAGTTTATTCATTTACAGAACTCTATCAGAGGGTTAGACATCAATTAATTGCTAAGATACAGAATCCAAGAATGTTCTGTGTTCAGTGAGATGTCATCAATTTAATACGGTGCTTTGCTAATTGAATGTATAATTTTAACAAATTCAAAAAGAGTATGTCACACTTGAACAGGTTAAGAAAGAATACAGATTAAAATATGGAAGAGTCAAGTAATAAGATGATTTTTAAAAAGAGATTTGGAACAATAGGGGCATTAAGCCGCTAAGTGTTAGAAAATCCCACCTCTGGTGGATTACCAAGGTCAAAAGGAGTTGCAGGCCAAGTGAAAAAAGGCGTTTTGAGGGTTTCAGTCAGAAAATTGGTTCATGGCACAGAAGGAGCAGGAATGCCACACCCTCCGGGCACTGTGCAAGAGTGATGCACAGATGCACAGAGGCAGGTGCGCCCCCAGATGGAAGACTAACAGACTCAAAACAAAGAAAAAAAATCTATTTACCTATTTTGATGGTGACTTCATTTTAAACTGAGCTGGAAGCCACTGAATATCTGAAGCTTTTGAAGAACATCTTTCTCCCATGGGGCTGAGTTTTGTGGTTGGTGAATCCTGGGGAAAAGTACTTGCTGCTCTATATTTCTTGAGTTTCTCTTCTTAGTGCTAACAATAATGGCTGACATTTATTGAATACTCGTTATGGGCCTTGCGTCATGCCAAACACTTCGTGCTCTTTATCTTGCTTAACCGTGATAACCGTCTTAAAGTCTAATTATTTCAGTTTTGCAGATGGGGAAATTGAGAGCCAGAGAGGTCAAGCACATTTTCCCAAATCCACAGCCAATGAGTAAGAAAGTCTGAATTTGAAATCAGATCTATTTGTTCCAAATCCTGAAGTTTTAATTATTTTACTAAACTGTTTCTCAAGGATAATATTGTTTTGAAAAGATGAAAAGGCTGGCTATGAAAATAAGTCCGCTGAGGCCATCAGAGCCGCAAGAGAGTTGCACCTGCTCATTTAATGATTGGTCTATGCACCAGCCTCAGGGCTGCTATCCCTGTGTGATGTAATTCCTGTTCCAGACCCCTTTTCAGTGTCCCTTGGAAGATCACAGGGTAAAAAAATAAAGGTAAAAAATAGCCTCACCAATAGAATATTAGATTTTATTGACTTTTTGATGCCCAGGACAAACCACAGGTATCATGCTTTTGCTACAAAATGGATATTCTGAGTAAGTTTATGTAAGAAAGAGAAAACTCCTGTTCCCATTGCCACTGAATGCATTCCATCCCAACTTCTGCCACTTCCCACTATCAAAATAGCTGGGGATATTATCAAAGAGTACAGTCTTTGCAGCCTTCACCCTTAATTCCATGATATCTGTCCTCATCACATTCCCCCCTTCCAGCCCATCAGCAGACCAGGCCAGGCAGGTCTACACCCTGGCAGTTTACATCTGTCCTTTCATGTCTTGCATGGAACAATCTGACAAACACCTCACATGTCTGATGTGGGAGTATAAAAATGATGCTATCTTAACATCTAGCATCAGGAGTCTCTCCCAGGGAAGGAACTTTCTGGGAAAATGCCTTGTGGGGAAAACAAGGTCCAGAAGGTAGGTGTCCGCAGTACCAAGGTAGCAAAGAGGTGATTAGAGAATCGAGTATCAGAAGTGAACAGAGGTGCAGCTGGCAGGATGTGAGAAAGAAGGAGTGGGAGGACCAAGAAGGAGGATCAACATTACTAGAAGCTGGAAGCAGACTTTGTAGAAATCAGTGAAAGCCATCAGGATCAGGGATACAGGCAGAGCTGTACCTTGTGTGAGTGTGCTCCAGCATGCTCACATATGTAGCTTTGAACCTTCCCTCAAAGTCAATGCATGTGTGTGAACTGTCTTTGGTGACAATTATTAAAAAGGTATGACTTTTCCTTTTGGGTTGACGGTCTATAAAATGGGTTAACTGAGCAGGATGCAGGGGTGGGTGGATGCTTCCCACACTGAACTTAGCAAGACCAGGATCTGGAAATTGGTGGGAACAAGAGAATGAAACCACCCTCTCCCAAATTTCCAGAATCTTGGAGAGGGTCCACTCCAAGGGGCATTTTAGGGTTTCTAGGTGTTTCATCCAGATCTACATAACTCTAGGGGCCTCCACTGACTTCTGGGGTATCCATAAAGACATTCTAAGATAAGAGAAACACAAGACATCACTGATGATAGAAGCCTGATAATACCAAGTACAGTTTACTGAGTGTATGCCATTCGTCAGGCCCCATACTAAGCAATTGACATGGGTTAATTCATTTACTCTTAACAGCAAACCTTTAAAGATGGAGTATTAATTTCTTCATTTTATAGATGAGCAAACTGAGACACCAGGAAGTTGCATGATTTGCCCAAGTTTGCAAAGCTGTAGAGTGATAGAGGCAGGTGGAACGCAGTCGGCTGCGCTCCACAACCCACACTCTTCAATGATGCCCATCAATGATAGACTGGATAAAGAAAATGTGGCACATATACACCATGGAACACTATGCAGCCATACAAAGGATGAGTTCATGTTCTTTGCAGGGACATGGATGAAGATGGAAACCATCATTCTCAGCAAACTGACACAAGAACAGAAAACCAAACACCACATGTTCTCACTCATAAGTGGGGGTTGAACAATGAGAACACATGGACACAAGGAGGGGAACATCACACACTTGGGCCTGTTGGGGGGTCAAGGGGGATAGGGGAGGGATAGCAGGGGGTGGGGGAACTGGGGAGGGATAACATTAGGAGAAATACCTAATATAGGCGACGGGGGGAATGGATGCAGCAAACCACCATGGCATGTGTATACCTATGTAACGATCCTGTATGACCTACACATGTACCCCAGAGCTTAAAGTATAATAAAATAAAGAAAAGAGAAGAAAATGCAGAATGAATGAAGGTGGCTTGTTCCAGAAGCACCTCTGACTCCAGACCCCAGCATTTTAAGTGGGAAACCAGAATGACTCCAATACTGATTACAGAATTTTAGCTACCCACAAGCTAGTTCCTGGAAACACAGAGATAAGGAACCGTCTTGGTTTGTTTATGTTGCTATAAAGAAATACCTGAGGCTGGGTAATTTTAACAAATAAAAGAGGTCTATCTGGCTTCTAGTTCTGCAGGCTGTAGAAGAAGCATGGTGCCGGCATCTGTCTGTGGAACTTGGGGGCTGCATTGGAAGATGTACCTCAGTGCTCCAAAAGGGAAAGTCACCTAAAAGCCAGGAATGGGTGACAGCATGGAACATACCCAGGGGAATTGCAAAATTGCTACGTATGGGGCTTCTCCTAAAGACTATTTGGGGCTTTCCACTGTCCCTGACAGCTGATAAGGTGTCATCCCCGAAGATGCTATATATGTAGGCATCTAACAGCTCATTGATACACCTTTTTTTCTGATAATTGCCCTTAGATCAAGTGCCATCTTCTTGGGAAATGACCGGGTTGTTACATCTGCCCTGGTGGCGACCTGTAGTTCTTGACTGACAAAAGCCCCTCTGTTCTCGCTGCCTCAAAGAGGGCTAGCTCTGCGGAACCAGCATGAGCTCCCAGTGAGATCAGCACATTTCATTCTCCTGCCAGCTACCCCTTGACTAGCTATTTATCAAATCTCCCAAACCAACAGCCCACGTCCCTGCAATCAGGCCATCCAGGATAACAGATACTTAGGTTTCTCCACCCTGGGCTGGAATTCAAATACAGTGATTATCTTCTTTGGTCTCAGTTATTTGTCAGTGGTTAACTCATTAAAAGGGGGGCATGAATTTAACTTTTTAAAAACTGCAGTTTGTTGGAAGAGACAACCTTTGAAAACATGAGTCTGTGCACAGGAAGTCATGAATCCTGGGTGGTGAGAAGAAATGTAAGCCTTTACCAAGCCTCTGCGTACAAAATGTTTGCTGATGTCCTTCCTTTTGGCCAAGGCAAGCCACATTCCCAAGCCCAGGATCAGTGTGGAGAGAGCTGCAAAGGGCATAGGCAGAAGGAGACACCATTCACAGGGAGGAACAACGTAGCAATATACCACAGCCCACTCTGCATGTCACTTCACATGTGCTCGTCCACCTCTAAGACACACAAGGCCTCATCCAACTGTGTATCAGCTTAAGTCCATGATATTATGCTTTGCATCAGGCCCAGATGGGGACAAGGCTGCTTGAATACAGCTTCTCAATGCAGTTCTTCTTGACTCAAAGAACTGTGAAAAAGATGGTGATCCATAGAAATTCTGAGCTTCAGCTGGGCACTTGCTGTTTGCTTCCACTACTCTGGGAGAAGGGAATATTTCTTTCTTTCTTTTTTTTTTTTTTTTCTTAGACTTGTTTATTTTTTTCCCCCATTTCAGACTCACAATGCTCAATACATGTTTCTTTTTGTTATTACATATATATATATAATTGTGTTTTAGGTTTTGGGGTACATGTGAAGAACATGCGAGATTGTCGCAAAGGTACATACATGGCAGTGTGGCTTGCTTTCTTATTTAAGATCCAGGCCTGCTCACTGGAGCGACACTCTGAGCTGCTGTTCTATTCTGCTCTTGTCTCTACTCTGAGGGCTTTGGGCTCTTCCCTCTAAGTTATCTTTTTATCGTTTTGATAAGAACTGGGCCATTTTTGCAGCTGAGTAGCTTTGTCAGCCTGCTTCCTATCCATAGAAATTTAGGAGCCCTGAATCTTCTTTTCATTTTTCAGCTTTCTCTATCCCAAGCTGCTGAAACTCACTTAAAATTTCTGTGTGGGTTTCTTATGAATCTGATGTTGATTCCATGCCTACAAGCCACAGCAGTAGTTATTTTTGAGATAGGCTTCTCTTTACTTTGGAGTATCAGGATACTGTGGAGAAACTCTCAAGATTCTTACAAGCTGAGAGGATCTGGGAGACGCTACCTTAATTTTTTCTAAGGCTTTAAGTATTTCCCAGAGAACTCTTTAATCTCCGCTTGGGAAAAGACTTCCTATCTTCAGCACACTTCCAATTACCATGTCATCCAGTTGATTCTTGCAGCAACCCAGACAGGGAGACTGTATTTCCCATTTTTCACATGAGGAACTGAGCCTTCAGAGAAGAGGTAACAATTGCTGGACACAAGGCAGGGTGTCCAGGCCAAGTCAGTCAACTTCTCCCCTGTTGCCCACCAAACCAGGGGCACAGACCAGATAGGAAGCTTCCCTGAGGTTACCCTGTCTCCTGCCAAGCCTTCTGTCCCCGGAAAACTACTGCCCCAGACCACCCTCTCCTCAGAGGAAGGCAGCACAGCAGGGAGGCTACTGTGGAGTTTGGGATGTAAAAAAGACTTTTCAAAGATCTATTTCACTCGCTGATACATCCTCTCTGATCTCTCCACTTCAGAACTACAGGGGCTGCCTCAGGTTTTTTTTTTTTTTCTAACACTTACATTTTCAGCATACTCTATGCCATTTTAAAGCACCTTCATATCCATTATCTCATTTGATCATCACAGCAGCCATGCAAAATGAACAGAAAGGGCATAATTATGATCAGCATGATGGATGGAGGAACTCAGACACAAGGAGAGACTCAAGGTGACATCAGCCTTGGACAGAACAGTCTCTGGGTCCTGAAAGACTTAGTGCTGGAAGTAAACTTGGTAACCGTCTTATTTTCCAAATGTGGAAACTGAGGCAGAGGCAAGCCTAAGGTTACTCAGCTAGTTAGCTATAGGATTAGGACTTGAATTTCAGCCCCTGACTTGGACTAAGTTGTCAAGCACAGCCCGCGGTGTTACTTGATTAATCTGCTTCTCTTATTTTCCTCACCCCATAAGGCAAAGGTAACTTATTATTTATGGGGGCTAGCAAATTTTATGTGTTTTTTTTTCCCTGTGGTTCTCACTGATGAGCATTCAAACCTGCCCTAAAAATATGTGCCTTCCCTCCCAGCTACATCACGTGGGAGTAAATTTCCCAACATCTTTTCCAACTTGGGAAAATAGTAGGTTCCCATTAGCTTAAAAGGCTCAGAGACCTTATCTTCTTAGAAATGAATTGAATAAATTTCTGTGCAACTGGACTTAGGCCCAGATTAAAAAGAAATCTCTTTAGTGAGGTCTGAAACTTGGTCATTCCATCAAAGCCAATTGTTCTTAATGACAAGAACAGAAGAAAGAAGGGACAAGTTCAGAACAGAAAATTACCTGACTCTATCTAGCCATTGGCCCTCTCTGTGCTTTCCTGGCTCTAATAACAAATTAGGCCTTACCTGACTGCTAATCCACCCATCCATCAATCCATTCATCCATCCACCCATCCATGCATGCATCCATTCGTCCATCTATCCACCCATTCATCCAGCCAGCCATCTATCCATTATAGGTTTATTCATCCATCTATTGATGCATCCATCATCTATCCAACCATCCATCCACCTAATCATCTATTCATCCATCCATCATTTCAGTGTTTTTCTCTTTTTCCATCTTATTTTTATTTATGTATTTATTCATTCATTCATTCTATGATTTATTCACATATTTATTTATCCAACAAATAGTTGCTAAGCACAATTTTTTTCTCTATTATTTCTAACAATAGCTTTGGTTTCTCTTTCTTTCTCCACATACTTTTTTAGACAAGAAAACTGAAGGCTCAGAGAAATTTCATAGCTTATTAAATAACTACTCATTGAATTACGTAACATTAAACTTCCTTGGAAAATTTTTATTCAGAGGAGGAAGAGTGTCAGGTGTGAGCTGGTTATGACGATCAGCACTCCAAAGCCCTTCTCCAAGCTCATTTCCAAAACACTCAGCAAGCATTTATTGAATACCTACTGTGCATTTATTGAACCCTACTATGTGTCAAACAGGTACGGGGAACCAAGGCTACAAAGTATAAAACAAATTCTGATGTCTTCATGGGAGGTGAGTACTCAGAACTGTAAACAATAATCATAGATTTTTTAATGTGTAAGTGAAATAATAAAGTTCAGCAAAGGAGTGACTCCCTTGCTTAGGATGGCTGTGAAGTTTGCCTACAGGAGAGTGAGGCTCAGAAGGAAAAGTGGAAATTTGCAAAATATGAGTTTCAGAGAGTTTTTAACCCGATTTTTTAATTGCAAAATCACTGTGTGCGTATAACAAACATTCTAAGAAGACAGATGGACAAATGTATAAAGCAAATCCTCTTATTCCCGAGTACTCGCCCACATCCTTGAAGCCCACTCCCCAGAGTGCTACCTTTGTTGACTCTGTCTAGTGCATCACCCAGAATTCTCTAGTCATATATAAGAATATTTCTCATTAGGAACTGTACATGTGACTATGTTTCCCATGTCTATCCAGCTAGCTACCTACCTGCATACCTACTCTATCTACCTATCTCCCTACCTGTCTATCTCCATCTTTACTAAGTCATCTTTTCATTTTAATAAATTTTTTTCATTGCTATTTTGGGTTTATCAGGTGGAATTTTTAACAGCTTTATTGACCTATATTCACATGATATATAATACAATTTACTCATTTAAAGTATACAAGTCTTTGCTAGTATACTTACAGGATTTGCAACCATTACCACAGTCTCATTTTAGAACATTTTCATAGCTCCTAAAAAGAAACTTTACACCCTTTGCATTTCTCCTCAGCCCACCTCCTCTCCTAGAGTCCTAAGAAATCAATAATCTCCTTTTGTTCTCTAGAACTTTTTTTTATTCTGGGCATTTGCTATAGAAATAGTATCATTTCATATAAGCTCTTCTGTGACTGGCTTCTTTCCCTTGAAATGCTTCTTTAAGGCTCATCTATGTTGTAGCATCATATATCAGTAATTCATTACTTGTTACCCCTGAATAATGTTCCATTGTGCAGATGTTTCACATTTTACTTACCCATTCATCAGATAATAGATGTTAGGGTTATTGCATTTTTTGGTTATTACCAATGAAGTTGCTATGAACGTTTGTGCACAAGATTTTGTGTGAATATATATTTTAATTTCTCTTGGGTATACATCTAGTAGTGGAATTGCTTGATTATAGGTAACTCTGTATGTAACATATTGAGGAGTTACACAACTGTTTGCTGATGTGGCTACACCATTTTAAATTCCCATTAACAATGTATGAGAGTTCCAATTTCTACATATCTTGACCAACATTTGTTATTATCTATTTGATAATAGCTAATATAGTATTATGAAGTGGTACTTTGGTGTCTCATTGTGACTTTGATATGTATTTCCCTAATAACTAATAACGCTGAGCATCTTTTCATGTATGTATGGCCATTAGTATATCTTTGGAGAAATGTTTACTCAGATATTTGACCACTGGAAAAAAAAATATGACCAGGTGTGGTGGCTCATGCCTATAATTCCTCCAGGAGGAGGATCACTTGAGCGCAGGAGCTAGAGACAAGCCCAGGAAACATAGCAAGAGCTCCTCTCTACTAAAACATTTTTTAAAACTCAGCCAGGTGTGGTGACATGCCTATAGTCCCAGCTACTCAGGAGGCTGAGGTGGGAAGATCAATTGAGCCTCAGAGGTGGAGGTTGCAGTGAGCTGAGATTATGCCACTGCCCTCCAGACTGGGTGACAGAATGAGATCTTGTCTCAAGAACAAAAAATATACTGTTTGCTTGTCTTTATTATTGAGTTGTAAGACTTTTTTATATATATTCTAAATGTTAGACTTTTATCAGATATATCATTTCAAATATTTTCTCCCATTCTGTGTGCCGTCTTTTCATTTTATTAATGGTATCATTTGCAACACAGAATCTTTAATTTTAACGTGATTCAATTTACCTATTTTTCTTTTGTGGCTTGTACTTTTATCTGCCATATCTAAGAAGGGTTAATTTCTGGACTCAGGTAAATTTTATATCAAATAAAAATAGAAATAATTTGGTCTTTTTCTTTCTAGTTTTTATGGCTCCAATGGTCTTCTCTTGCCTGAAATGGATGGCTAATACCTTTAATAAAAGCCAAATGTTAATGGGAATACCCCTGTAACCCATTATTCCAAAATGTTTCTAGTGAGTCTCCATTAAACACTGAGGTAAGTTCTCTAAGGATCACTGAATAGAGGTAGATTTAATAGGAGAAAAGACATATAAATTTATTTGATTATAGTTTACATGCCATGGGAGCCTCCAGAATGAAAACCCAATATTCCGATGGAGTGCAGAAGCTTGCATGCCATCTTACAGAAAGAATGGGGGCCCAGAGCATGAACAAAAACAAGTTATAGTGATAAGTCAGGGGTTGGGGCAAGGCAAGTTATGGGAGGTGGAGAAAAGGAGACTTGGCTAGCAAAGTCTTTTTTATTAGGCAGATGAAACCTCACAGGTAGCAGCCCTCAGAGAAAAGAGATAATAAATGTTTCTTTCAGACATTTAAAGGTGTTAGACTTATAGATTTTCTTTCCTAGAACTGGACAAGGGAAGGCCAGACTGCATCAATGCAGATTCTCTACAGATGCAAATTTTCTCCCTCACCCCCTTCCACAAAGGAGAGCTTTGCAGGAAAAATAGTAATTGGTTATGTAGGCTCTTTTTTAATTGGCTGTGTTGGGATTTTGATAAGGAATCTCAAATTAAATTTTTTAAAGCCTCATGGCTAGAAAGCCAAGCCAAGGATTTGTTATCAGACTGTCTGTAATACCTGTATGAGTTGGGTAAATTCCCCTCTTCTCAAGGTTCCAAAATAACTTAAGCTTCCTGGGCCTGTCAGAAAGTGCCATTCTTTACTTACCAGAGGTCAAGAACCTCATAATGGGACTGTGTTGATAAAGTACCAGGTCAGTCTTTCCAAGGGGCTTTTTATGGGTTCTAAGTCAATCTGAGTTTCTAAAAGTGATCTAGTCATATCAGAAAATATGCTATACAAGGCGAGGCATCGGAAAAACAACGAGTGTCGCAGAAAAGCTAAGGCCCTTACTTGATATCCTTAGGTGGACATGGGAATTTTGCAACTAGTTGCTTAGTGGTTTTGTCTGATTCCTAAAATGAACATTAAATAAAGATGGTTTAATTCAAATGATCTGAATATGTAAGGAGTTGTTTCCTGACAAATCAGAAACTCAACAGTGGCGTCTCATCGTAAAGAAGACTTCATGTGAGTTCTCACCCCAGCATCACCACCTGTAACCCATTATTCCTATTTCCCCAGTTTAACTTCATGCAAACATGTATCTGGACAGATCAAAAGCGTGGCATTTGATGGTTCCCTCACTGCATATAAAATAGAGCCTCAGCTTCCCAGCAAATGCTTTTGTGATCTGGGCTGTGCTTACCAATGAGCCACTTATCCCATAACCCAATCTCACAAAATTACTCCTCTGTTCTTTCAGATGTCTGGGCCTTCATTCTCATGGTTCCCTTGCCTGTATGTCCTCCTCTGTATTCAACCACTACTGAGCATCTTTCTGTAATTAATTTAAATGACTCCATTCCTGGTCTCCCGGTCTGGTGGAGCAGCTTTTTACTCAGTAGTCCTGAGCAACTTGTATCACCATTTTCTTTGTGTGTGTGGGGTGGGGGGCTTGTGGGTGTGGGTATGGGTATGTTCTCCTCTATGCTGTGAACCTCTTAAGAGCAAGGCATCAGAAGTCCGAGTCACTTTCTCCCTAGTGAGCCCTTCCCTTCTGCTCTCCCGAGGGTCTCCTGTGGCGTAAGGCTCCTATTCCAGCAATGCCTTGATCTTAAGAGGCTCACATCAATTTAAGAGGCTTGCATCAACTTCTATAACCCCAGGGCCAAGACAGTGCCAGACATAGGAGAGGTGCCCCATAAATGTTTGAATGAATGTATGAAAGTTAATCTAAGAACCAAAACCTGGCTAGTGTTTAATCCCCCACACCATTAAGATGGTGCCCAGCCACCCCCCGGTTGTATTTTCCTGTATTCTAGAGAACCCTAGCTCTAGGAGAGTCTTTCCACAGGAGACTTCCCATCATGGTCAAGCATACCTGCGAAGTGCTGTATACTAAGCTCTTTTTTTTTTTTAGGCACATATGAACATTAGTCCATAAAAGGATCTGAAATGCCCGCCAGTGCTTAAACGGGTTTTTCTTTTTTTAGACCAATATTTTTCACAAACCTACTTGATTATTAAAGCTTTTCTCCAAGTAACACCTTATACCTTTAGAAATGGTCGCTCTGCAGAATTCTCTTGGAGTCACAGGAAGAGGAAGTCTTAACTCCCCATCCCCAAAGTCACAGGACAGGTCAATGTCAGAGAAGGAACAGGAATTGTGGGCATGAACTCTTGATGTGAAGACAGTTCTAGGGCCGCATAAACCAAGTTTTTGATCCACCGTTTGCAGGAATAGTTGGTAGACTGGGCATTTATAGCCATGATTCAATGTCAAAGCTTGCAGACCCTGTCTGATTGCAGAAACAGAAACTCAGCTCATGCCAGCTTGTGGTCTGACATCAGACCCAGCTGGATCCAGAGCTCAAACTTACCAGGAAGCAGTCTTCCTCTATGCCTCTCAATTCTACTTTCCTCTATTGGGCCATATTACCAGACATGCTCTAGCTAAATGGAGGTAGAATGACCTCGGACCATCTCCAACTTACTCTGCTAAGCAAGGACATCTGATGGAATGAGTGCTTTTCTGACCTGATGGCTCCAGCCAGAGTCCCACAACTATCTCTCATGGGACAAGCATGGGCCATTCACCTAACCCTGAACCAGTCACTCAACCCCTAATTGGAACAGGGCTAGGTCAAAAGATCCTTGGAGCAGAAAGACAGATTTATTCCACCTAAACCACAAGAAAATTATCATTGGAAAAGAGGCAGGATTCCAAAGGCAATTAACTGGGATGCTATTGCCAGATGAAAGTAACTAGTGCAGACAAAGCAACAAAAGCACCATTTAGCTAGAAGTGCATAGATGTCCATTGAGCTGGAGACATAGGCACTGTGCTAAACATTTCAATGCATTATGTACAATTATTTCCCCCATTTTGCACTGAAGTCTAGTGAAGTAAAGTGATTCACTCAAGGTCACATGCAAATCAGTGGAGGAGCTGAGAGTTAACCTCGAGTGATTTGATTCTGAAGTCTGAACTCTTAACCACTGGGCTGGACTGCTTCAGTATCCACTCCTTGTTTTCCTGTCTGAAGTCTTTTCTTGTTCACAGGACTTTAAAAATTTTTATTTTATTTTATTTTAGATGGAGCCTTGCTCTGTTACCCAGGCTGAGGCTGGACTGCAGCAGCGCAATCTCAGCTCACTGCAACCTTCACCTCCCTGGTTCAAGCGATTCTCATACCTCCACCTCCTGAGTAGCTGGGATTGAAGGCACCTGCCACTACACCGGCCTAATTTTTCTATTTTAGTAGAGACAGGGTTTCACTATGTTGGCCAGGCTGGTCTCGAACTCCTGACCTCAAGTGATTTGCTCACCTTGGCCTCCCAAAGTGCTGGGATTACAGGCATGAGCCACCTCTCCCCATCTATTTTGCTTTCTTAATAATCACATTTTGTAGTACTGAAATAAACCTGGGTCATTTAAACTTGCTGCATTTTCAAATGCCTCTCCTCCTCCTCCCCAATCTGTTCTCCTGAAACAATAGCATCTTGTTTCTAATGAGTGATCAAGTGGAGGTGGGTCTTACTTTGTCTGAGCGGACTTGTGAGGCTTTGTGTGACAGATGGACCTGGCAGGCTTCATGGGCAGCAAGCACCTCCCGAGCCTTTCCTTTCCTTTCACTCACATCTCTTCATTAACCACTTCCCTTTCTAAGACCTTTCCCAGGACCAAGAAATGTGATGGGGCCCAGAAATGTGATGTTTTGGAGGATGACTCCAACCAAGCAACTTCCTTTCTAGTGGACCCTTCCCTTCTGCTCTTCTGACGGTCCCCTGTGGCTTCAGGCTCTTTTTTTAACCATCTGCATCTCCCATCCAAGCTAACGCATGCTCATGAACTTCCGCAGCCCCAAGTTAGACATTACTGTAGAATCTGAGGTGCATGGGGAGCTTTGCAATTTATGTACCACTGTGATAACATGGGAAAACTTATTTGCAGAATAGAATGAGAATTTGGAAAGGAGTTAAAGAGAATTTGGAAAAGGAAAGTAGCACCTGCGTGTAAGTTATCTATGCTGTGTAACACATCATCTCAAAACTTGTGCCTTAAATCAACAATACTGTATTATTTTCTACAATTCTTTTTATTTATTTATTTATTTATTATTTGACATGGAGTCTCACTCTGTCACCAGGCTGGACTGCAGCGGCATGATCTCTGCTCACTGCAACCTCCAACTCCCTGGTTCCAGCTATCCTCCTGCCTCAGCCTCCCAAGTAGCTGGGATTACAGGAATGTGCCACCAAGCCTGGCTAATTTTTGTATTATTAATACGGATGGGGTTTCACCATGTTGGCCAGGATGGTCTCGATTTCCTGACCTCGTGATATCCACCCGCCTTGGCCTCCAAAAATGCTGGGATTACAGGTGTGATATTTTCTACAATTCTATAGGTTGAGTGGGTGACTCCTCTGCTGGCTTAGCCTGTGATCACTGATAGGGCAGCATTCAACTGAATGGTCAGATGGCCTCACTTATGTGCCTCCCAGTTGGTGCCCCCTGGGGGGACCTCAGTTCTCCTCAACATGATCTCGTAACCTTCAGTATCTAGGCAGGCTTGCCCACCTGGTGGTCTCCAAATGACAACCCAACAGGGTGAAGGAGGAAGCTACAAGCCTTAGGAGGCTTGGCTTTAGAACTTGCATAGTGTTCTAAATTTCTAGAACTTTCAATTTGTCAAAGCGAGCCATAGGCCAGCCCAGACTCGAGACAGTGGGAAGTAAACTCCATCTCTTGATGAGAAGAGCAAAAAAGTTACATAGCAAAGGGATGTGCACACTGGGATGGGCAGAATTGGTGGCCCCCAAACAAACCACCACAGCCTGAAGGCTTTGCCGGCACTCTCGCTTAGTAAGACAGTGCACAGGGCAGCACTGGATGAGGAGGGCAGATGGACAGCAGGCACATGGCACATGCAAGATGATAACTAAGTGGTTCTTCTTCCCAAACACATCCAGGTTTCAGAGTTGCTACTCTGTGAGGTTTTAGTAGATAACAAGTAGAGGCAACCAAAGGGAAAGGAGCTGCCGGTGAGGTGGTAAGCTCCTTGTCACCGGCGTAGCTTGCACTCACAGATAGAGAGCTTACATTCTAGGCGAGAAGACAGACCACGGGACAAGAAGTCACCCTGGAGTGTGAGAAGAGTCAGCACAGTGAACCAGGGAGAGGCAGTGGGACGTACAGAGCTTCAGAATCTGGTAATTCTGCATTAAAATCCTAGCTCTGCAAATACCTACAAGCAGTGCGACTTCAGGTGAGTTAGCTGTTTGGTGTGGATCTGTTTCCTCATCAGTAAATTAGAAGTAATGTTAGCACCCATCGATCAGAAATGTTGCAAAGTATAAAATAATAAGTAACATACTGGAAGGGCTCAATAAATGGCAATTCCTGGTACGTTGTTGCCATTATTGTTACGATTATCATTGCTATAACAGATATGTTATAGCAATGCAGATATCCGTTCTTACCTTCTGCAGTTTGAATGGGATTAACCTTACCCTAGTCCAGGAGCTGACTTTGAATGTCTAAGCCACAGTCATACCCATGCCATGCACAGTGACTGGTTCAGAGGTGGTCATGTGGCCTAAGGCAACCCAATCAAAGTGAAGCTTATGACTTTGCTTGGATAGCTGTGAGAAAAGATATCCCTCACTCGCTCCTTGAGTATGACCAAGGAGGCAGATAGCCCCAGCAATGGTCACGAAAGAGTGTAATTTGTGAGTATTCATCTTGTAACCATGAAGAAAACTATGCTGAGGAAAAAGCTGGCTCACAGAAGACTGAAGAGCTAAGGAATCTCAAAAAAATTATCTTGAAGTCACTCCACCTGGAAGAAATGATGCACTCATTTGCCTTTAATCAATTACCCTTTATTGAGAACATATTATATATGAGAGATAGGGCTCATTGCTTTAAAAATCGTATTTCTAATTCTCATAACAAGCCTACAGGTGGATTTGATTACTAATCCCATTTTATAGCTAAGTAAAATAAGGCTCAGGGTCACTTGAGGACCTGAACTTGAGTTGCTAGATGCTGAAGAACTGGAATGATTATGTAGCATAAAAGGTTGAATTGAGCCCCATGTTACTCTGTTTGATAGATAAAGAAATTGAGGCCCAGAGAAAGAAGTAGAAACACAGGCCCAGAGCCCAGCCTACTCCATCTGTCTATGCTCTTGGCATGCCTGAATATTTGCACACCCAATCATCGCTCAAGTGGATCCCATTTTGGGGTTGCCTGACTGGGATCTTAAAGGTCCCCCTTGAGGCTCGAACTCAGTGTTCATATTCCCATTTGCAAAAGACAAGGCTACAGATATGCACCTCTCTGTCTCCAGTCCCAAATCCCTTTCTTTCATATCTGTTACCATCAAAAGGAACAAAATACCCTTAGCAAGGTACAGAAAGAGACTTACTATACAGAGAAGCCAACCATTGGAGGGAAGAGAGACCCAAGAAGCAGGTTATTTTAACCTGAATGAAGGTGAATGAATAAAACTAACATTTATTGAGTGCCTTCTATAAACCAGATGGAGTTTCATGAAAGCACTTGACATCAAGTATCTTGCTTAAGCCTACCCACTCTGCAGTCTAACCCAATGATACCATCCCTATTTCACAGATAATGAAACAAAGTAGAAAAAGGTAAGGAAATTGTCCCAGGCCCCTCTGTTTATAGGTGGCAGAGATAAGATCGAAACCTTGGTCTGTGCTTTCAAAGCCTGTGTGCTTACCACTCTCCAGGTGCCTCTTTGAAATTGCTTCCCCTCCCACTTACTGGCTCACCAGGCAACCAGGGGGCCAATCAAATAATGGCTGCCGGGTTTTGCTGGACTTCACTGTGTAATGAGGTGTTTGGGGAATGCATGTTCTGTTCTAAGAGCGAAGCACAAATGTGAACATTATAGCATCAGAGCCGAGGCTTCTCCTGAGACTGGGATAATACCTTGCAATGCTTTCTCTGCTAGAAGTCCAGAGATTAAGCCTCTGAAAAAGACATGATCAGAAGAAGTGGGCAAAGTCAGGAATAAGATGTTCACACACCCAGTCAGGCAAAAAAAAAAAAAAAAAGAAAGAAACCACACACAAATCCCATGCAATTATAAGGAGTGAGAATCTTAAATAGAACCAGCTTTCCTGGGTGTATATATGGAAGCGTCCTCCCAGCCAGTTCCCAGGATTACACATAGTTCACTGAAACAGGCAGGGTCACCGAGTTCCCAACATCTGAAAGTTGCTTTTATGGACTTTCCCCAAAATTCATCCATCAAAATGATGACTGAAGCCCAGGCAGAACTCAGTTTCCAAAGGAACAACTGAAAAGGAAACCCACTGACATGGGCATTTGATCCTGGCAGATCTTTGCCAGTTGGTTTCAAGTATAACTTCTCCCCTAAACTTCACATCCAGTCTGAAAAACCAATATTGTTTTTCCACTTTCCAGTTGAGATAACTGAGCCTTGAGGAGAATTTCTTACAATTATGCAGCTGATAAGTGGCTGAGCCAGACTAGAACCTCATTTCTCCTCTTACCTCATTGCCATCCCCACTGCCCCTGACTTTATGCAGAAGGTCCAACTCAGGTGAGAGTGGCCCCCAACACTGTCACCTGGCCTTGCTGACCACCCAAGATGCCCTAAGGCACCATTTGTGGGGTGTTTTCCCCTTGCAGTTATACAACTGGGAAAGCTGATGAGGCTCTTCTGTGATTTTCAGGCCAGGACCCCCACTGAGCCCCTTTCTTCAAGATCAAAGTCATTGATCCAGATTATTTCATAACCCGCCTGCTTGTCCTCAAGGCTACTACACTCAATTGATACGTCTTCTTGAAAGCTTTTCTTCACTTCTCCCAAGCCTGATCAAGGAATGTGTGTCAAAGCCCTTACCTTTATTTAGCACTTACTGTGAGTGAAGCCACTTCTCTGGAGACTGCACCCTTCCTAGAAACAGCCTGCAAACCCTGACATAGGGAGACTCAGAGGCCCACCTCTGATTGGTCTAAGAGTAAATGTAAGATCTAATCTGGGCCAAGCAGAATGTCTCTCCAACAATAGGAACACATTTTCTAAAAAGTGAGGAGAGAGCCTGGGGGCACTCTAGACAAAATGATTATGAGTGGCCTTGGTCGGGGTACCCTGATTTCCTCTCTCCCAAAGCCTTCTCATTCTGTGGCATACTCAGTGTACATCCGGTAGATCTTTCTTTTGTTCATGATGGCTATAGTAGCTTTCTGTAATATGCAACCAAAGCAAAAATGCTGTATCTACTTGCTTATTCTTCTTACTTCCCACTTGATCAAACTCTCTGAACACTAAAGCTTTGTCCTAAATGCTCAGCTCAGAGAAAACACTTAATCAGGGATGGGTGAATAAATATCTGATAGCCTCATTTTTCCACTTTCTTTCCTCCCAGACATCTACATGCTTCTACATCCTTTTCTTCATATGTTTTCTCTCAAGGCATGTTATTAAGCAACTATTCTCTGCTGAGATCTTGCTAGAGCAATAAACAGCACAGGGATGCATCATGCAGGACCTGTCCTTCTGTACTTGGAGTCTACATGACTAAAGCAGATCTTGAACGCCTACTGCATGCCATACAAAAGCACATCATCTCATTAAAATCTCACAACAGACTTGTAATAAGTGATGGGGTTGACATTTGGTCCAGGCTTTGTCCATTTCTAGGGCCTACTGGGGCCAGGCTAGTAAAGGATTAGTGAATATTGCAGCCCGGGCAGAAGGTTCTCTTGGTCAAGTGTTGGAAGTTGGAGAGGAGAAGACAGCAGCAATCTGCTAAAGGAGATGCATCAGCAGACTGGAAAAGGGAATTGTTTCTGGGTTCCTGGAACTGTCCACTGGAGAGCCAGTTGTCTGGAGACAATCCTGGGTATGGGCCCCAAACATTCCTTATAGTTCTTACTTCCCCTTCTAATGGTAAAAAAATAAAAAGTGATGCCAAATGACAAATAGAGGGAAAGGGCTCCTTTTCAGGTACCAGAGAACGATCCAGGCATCAGCTTTCGGGACAGTACCAAGCATAAGTGGCCTCATGTTCTCTCAACTCTGATTGGGCCAACCCAAGAGGCCAGTGGGAGGCCTTCAGTTTCTTGCATTTATTCTGGAGCTAACCTACTTTTGTTAAGTCAGCCTTCTTTTGGCAGAAATCAAACGCAAGTTGGCTTAAAGAAAACAAAAATGGAATGCATTCACTCTTTTAAGAAAAATGCTGGATATAAGGATGTTTCAGAGGGTGGATGCTTTCAGATTCTGTCAGTGTCCTCAGATATCTGACTCTCCCATCACTTTATCTGCCTTCCTATGTGTTGGCTTTATTCTGTCTTCATGGGGTAGCTAAATAGCCCCCAATGCCTTCAAGTTTGTCTACCGGCTTGAAAATGCAGCCTAAAATAAGTGCCTCTTTCTAAATAGCCCTAGCGACATTCCTGGATTGATACTGTTGGCTCTGATTGGTCAGATTCGTAATATTGCTCATTCCAGATTCAATTTCTTAAGGCATCTGAGTATCTGTAGACCAGCCCTGGGCTGCAAACTCATTCTTGGAGCTATAGTTGGAGTAAATACCCTGGACTGACCATGCAAAATAATACTGAAAAAGAGATATTTTTAGTTTCACAAAGGAGAATCCAGTTGCTGTTCCTAAGAGAAGAAGGAATAGAGGATGGGAAGGCAAAACAGTAGGGATGAGTCACCTTGAGAAATATTTATTCATTCATTCCTTTATAGCACATGCACTACACAGAAGAGATTGTACTGGGAAAAAAGAAACACGAGATCTTGGTGACTGTAATAAAGAATAACATCAGGTGAGGTGCAATGGCTCATGTCTGTAATCCCAGCACTTTGGGAGGCCAAGGCAAGAGGATCCTTGACTTCAGGAGCTTGAGACCAACATGGGAGACATGGTGAAACCCCAGCTCTGCAACAAATACAAAAATTGGCTGGAATGGTGGCACATGCCTGTAGACTCAGCTACTTGGGAGGCTGAGGTGGGAGGATCACTTGAGCTCGGGAGGTGGAGGTTGCAGTGAGCTGAGATCGCACTACTGCACTCCAGCTTGGATGACAGAGCCAGACTCTGTTTCGAAGTATATATATATAGCATCAAATACTTCTATTGCTCTTCACAGTCTAAAAAGAGTTTTACCTTCATTACCTCATTTAATCTCTATTTTAACTCTGCATGGTGTCGACAGTCCTACTTTATAGTGAGAAAACTGAAGTTCAGAGAGATAAAGTCATTTGTCCAAATTTCCTTGGTGTGATGAACTGGATTCTTGTATTTTTTGTTTGTTCTTTTTATGGGGTGTTTTGTTTTGTTTTGTTTTGAGACAGGCTCTCACTCCATCACCCAAGCTAGAGTGCAGTGGAACAATTGTAGCTCACTGCTGCCTTAACCTCCTGAAACCAAGCAATCCTCTTGAATAGCTGGGACTAGAGGCATACACCACTGTGCCTGGCTAATTTTTGTTTTATAAAGATGGGATCTCACTATGCCGCACAAGCTGATCATAAGATCCTGGGCTCAAGCAATCCTCCTACCTTGGTCTCCCAAAACATTGAGATTACAGGCAGCCACCATGTCTGTCCTAGATTGGATTCTTTGGTTCAAATCTACCACTCTTCCCTGTAATAGGATTGTAAATCCATGCCCTTTGTCATGTAATTTTGCAGGTCTCTTTGTATGCCTACCTTTGACTCTGGGCTAATAGGGTGAAAATGGATGTGATATGCACCACATCTCAAGGGAAGCTTAAAATGTGCTTACAAGCCTCACTTGTCTACTGAGCTCCTATGCTCCGCCATCAGAAAAGCATGTCCCAGAAAGCAATGGCTCCAGAATATGCCCAATAAGAAATGGGTTCTTGAGACTGGCTCCCAGATTTAAGGAAGCATTCAGAATAATAAGTTGGAACTCAATCTACTGCTGGAAGCCAAGTCCAGCGGAACTCATCAGAATCGCAGCTGACACATAGATCTGAGGACAGGAGGATAATATTTGTTGTTGTAGGGCACTGAGACTTAAGGGGTATGTTACACAACAAACACTGACTAATGTACATAACTAATAAGCTTATAAGTCAGGGTTTTGGAGGCTGATATAATACAGAAACACAGAGCATGGAGAAAGGGCTTTGGATGCCAGCTACCAATTTAGACTTCACCCTGAAGATAGTTGGAACTCCTAAAAGGAATGACCTAGTTAGGTGCATGTGTTAGCACACTAGGCTAGTGCTTTAGTGACCAAGGCCGTGAACAGGAATCCCAAGGAGGAGGTGGGACCTGAGGTGCAGGAAGAAAGATGATAAGATAAGAGATGCAATTATGACAGCCCATACATGAATGCAGCTTTCTGTCCAGTTGTTGCAACTTCACGATTGCTCAATTCAGTTAGAATTCATCAAATTAACAAGCCCAGTTTAATTTCTTATGGTATCTGATAAAAATAAGTCTTTTAAGTAACCTATACAATTGGCAACTGCAGGGTTTTTTTAATCCATTATCTCTTTCTGTTTAGAATTCATTTGGTTGTAATGACTAAACACAATTCAGCGTTGCATTTTATAGATGCGTCAAATACCAGTTCCAATTTCTGACAAAGTGCTTATGAAACACAGCTGCTTCATTTGTGCTCATTTGTATGCAGCAAAACTGACTTTGTACCTGGGAACATTTAGAAGTGATACAGGGGACAGTTGCCGTGGCTCACGCCTGTAATCTCAGGACTTTGGAAGGCTGAGGTGGGTGAATCACCTGAGGCCATGAGTTCAAGACCAGTCTAGCCAACATGGTGAAACCAATCTCTACTAAAATTATAAAAATTATCTGGGCGTGGTGGCTCATGCCTGTAATCCCAGCTGCTCAGGAGGCTGAGGCAGGAGAATTGCTTGAACCCAGGAGGTGGTGGTTGCAGTAAGCCGAGATCACACCACTCCTGGGCGACAGAGCAAGACTCTGTCTCAAAAAAAAAAAAGTGACACTAGAATATATGTGGCATGTATTTTAAAGATACACATCCATGGCTGGGTGCTGTGGCTCATGCCTGTAATCCCAGCACTTTGGGAAGCCAAGGCAGGCAGATCACTTGAGGTCATGAGTTTAATAACAACCTGCCAACATGGTGAAACCCTGTCCCTACTAAAAATACAAAAATTAGCTGGGTGTGGTAGCCCATGCCTGTAATCCCAGCTACTCAGGAAGCTGAGGCAGGAGAATCGCTTGAACCCAGGAGGCAGAGTTTGCTGTGAGCCAACATTGCACCACTGCACTCCAGTCTGGGCAACAGAACCAGACTCCCCCTCAAAAAAAAAAAAAAAAAAAAAAAAAGAAGGATAAACAGGCATGCTTTAAAAACTTTTTAAAAATTAATTTTAGAAGCCATGTTAACTCTGAAAATAAGTGTTTCTAGAGGACCTTTAAACATGGGAGTTCATGTTTCAGATTCAGATTCTACATGTTTTAAGCCCTTGTACTCTGCCTGTCTTCTACTTTTATTTAGTTATCTCTCTTAACCCGTGTGATTATTACACCCATTTTACCAATGAAGAAATTAAGACTTGGGGAGGTAACAGGACTTGGGAGTAAGAGAGGGGAGCATTAAGAAGAACTGTTAATGTAATAAACTGCCTAGCAGGGCTACTTGGACAATTCCTTTCAAAAAAAATAATTTTTTAAAGCCTACTTCTCTGAGCCTCAGTTTCTTTATTTGACAAAAGGGTATGAAGAGATCAACGTCATAAGGTTGCCATAAAGGTGTATTTGTCATTCTTGTTGACCTTCCAGCACCTGCAAAAGCCCTTTTAAATTAGGAAACTTCCTTGCCGTGTGAATTGACTCCCCAATTCACTTTACTTTTAAACAGCTTTACTGAAAAATAATTTACACACCACATTTTAAAATTCACACATTCTAAGTTACAGTTAAATGAACTTTCATAAACTTATGGATGTGTGACAGCCATCACTACAATTTGGTGTGGTTTTTTGTTTGTTTGTTTGTTTTGTTTTTTGTTTTTTTGAGACGGAGCCTTGCTCTGTTGCCCATGCTGGAGTGCAGTGGCGCAATCTCAGCTTACTGTAACCTCCACCTTCCAGGTTCAGACAATGCTCCTGCCTCACCCTCCCAAGTAGCTGGGATAACAGTCATGTGAAGCCACCCCTGGTTAATTTTTGTATTTTTAGTAGAAACAGGGTTTCACCATACTGGCCAGGCTGGTCTCAAATTCCCGACCTCAAGTGATTCACCTGTCCTGGCCTCCCAAAGTTCTGGGATTACAGGCATGAGCCACCACACTCTGCCACCACAATTCAGTTTGGAAACATTTTCATCACTCCAGGAAGATCCTGCATACCCCTTTGTCATCCAGCCCCATTCTTGCCCCAACCCCAGCCAGGCAAATGCTAATCTGCTTTCTGTCTCTATAGATTTCCCTTTTATTCCAGCTATTTTATATAGATGGAATCACACACTTGGTGGTCTTTTATATCTGCCTCTTTCATTTACTGTGATTTCCAGGATCTTTCATGTGCCTTTCTATGACTGAGTAGTATTCCGTTGTATGGACATACCATAGCTTTGTTTATCCCTCGCCAGTTGATGCACATTTGGCCTATTTCAAGTTTTGTGATTCTCTTAGTCTGTTTTGCACTGCTATGACAGAAGGTCACAGGCTGGGTAACTTATTTAAAAAAAACAACAAAACAGAAATGTATTATCTCACAGTCCCAGAGCCTGATAAGTCACCAGCTTCTGGTATTGGCCTCCTTGCCATGTCCTCATGGCAGAAAATGGAAGAACAAAAAGGAATAAACTGTAGGTCTTCACATGGCAGAAAGGCAGAAGAGAGAGCCGGCTCTTGCATGCCCTTTTTATGGCAACATTGATCCATTAATGAGGGCTCTGCTCTCATATACTTTTCTTTCTCTAACTAGCTTTTCCAGGCTCCCTTGCAGCTAGGGTGCAGGCTTCACCAATCAGAGCCCTAGCCATAATACTTCTGTTAATCCCCATGGCAGCTCTATCAGACGGACACTTTCTGTCTATAGCAATAAGTTGCACCATCTTCCAGCAGTCATGTTATTTTAATAGATCACATTTATTAAACATTTGCCACATGTTCAGCAATGGATTTTGTCATTTAATCCTCACAACAATCCTCCAGGGTAGGCAATACTATTTTCCCCATTTTACAGACGAGCAAAGCGAGGCACAAAGAGGTTAAGTCACTAACACACCAGAAAGCAGCAAAGCCAGGATTTGAACCCAGGAAGTCTGACATCAGAGGGTGCCCACTGAACTGCCTCTTCATGTTCTGAAAAGTAGCTGAATTCGGTCCCTAAATTCAGATCTAGTTACACTTTTCCTGTTTTAAGAGCCACAGTTGGCTCTTCCTCTAACGATAATCAGTAGTACATTGTATCACTAAAACGTGAAGCGGAGCTGCAGCAGAAATCATCCACCAGGCCTGACAGCACTGACAACCACTGCCATCAGAGCCGCGCTCTGCAGGCTCCAGAGGTCACTGGCATCCACAGTCCATGTAATCATCTGGTCACCAAGCAAAGAAGAGAGGATCATCAACCTCCTAAGAGACGAGGAAACAGAGGCTCAGAAAGCTGTGGTCACTTTCTCAAGCTTGTACAGAGTGAGTCCCAGAAGCCAGTAACTCTGTTCTCACTGGGCCATTGGTCAGTGCTGAGCCCTCCCCAAGCCCTGTCTCCATCTTCCACAGGCCCCAGGCTCCACGGGTGGTGACTGAAGAGAGTAAGGGCTTGCCATTGCCCTGAGTAGCAGTGCAGGGTTGTAGCGGGGGCTCTAGGACCTACCAAACTCTGGATCAAATCTCAGCTCTTTCATTTGCCACCTGTGCAACTTGGCGAAATTCTTTATTCTGAGTGTGTCTCCCATTTTGTATAATGTTAAAAGGATAATACTCCCTTGATAGGACTACTGCGAAAATTGCTTGCTAGAAATGTTGCTCCAAATTATACTCTCACCAGCAGTCTATGAAAAGTAGCCACTTTCCAGCATCGTATGCAAGGTATTTGGTTTTTAAAAAGCTGATAAAGGCCCAGGAATGTGCAGATATTTTCACCACTGATTCTGAAAACTGACAAAAGGAAAATCAAAGATTAATTTGTTTCTCCTCAAGTTGCCATATATAAATAATCACTTTGCTACAAATTAGTTGGAGGCGAACTTTCTGCCACAAAAAATCTAGCACAAGAACTTTATGCTTTATTTTGACAAGTGAATTTAAGATAGTACTTGCAGATTCATACATTTATTCTAATTATTTCAGCTTGTTTGTTTTTTTTCTTCATGTTTTAGATAGATACCAAATTTAGCTACATGCTACAGACAAAATTGCTGCAGAATTCTGATGACATGTGTCTTCCTACTACCTCAAAGGAGGTAAAAGGCAACTTGAGCTGCCACGTCCAGCAAGTGAGGGTAGAGAGCTCCAGGCAAAGGACACAGTGCAGGCAAGGGCAGGGAGGCTTGAGATTTCACAGTAAGTTTAAGAAGCCAAGAATCTAAAGTGGTTAGAATCCTCTGAGTGTGTGTGTGTGTGTGTGTGTGTGTGTGTGTGTGTGCATGTGCGTGTGTGTGTCTATGTGTTTGTAGAATTTAGATTGTAGAAGAGGGAGGGCAGGTAGGTCAAGGCCAGTTGGATGAACTAAGCTGATTAAAGAGAGTGGTTGACACACAGAACCACATGTATCAAGCTACGAGCACTGGCGAGTCATTGACATTTCTATCAAGAGGAGAATAGGATCTGTCTGGCATTTAGAAATATCATAAGGATAAATTTCCATAAGGAATATGGCATTCAGTGAAGTCTGGTGATAGGAAGTCCATTTCAGAAATAATAAGGCCAGAACTAGGCCTTGGTGGTGGAGGTGGAGAGGCGGAGAAGGCTGTGGGAGGCATATAAGAAATAGAATTGACAGTTCTCATTGAGTGACTGGCTATAGAGAAACAGGGAGAGAGAAACACTTAATGTTATGTCCAGTTTCCTGCTCAGGCAGCCCAGAAGGAGGGAGGCACTGGAGTCTTTCTCAACAGTGGAGCCTGGGGAACCTGGGCCCTCTACGTGGCCATGCCCAGGCCACAGAGGAGGTAGGAGCTGGCAGTAGCGACTGAGTTGCAGAGAGATGGTGATAGAAGCCTTGGGAAAGAGGTCACCCGAAGGCAGGTTGTGCGTGCTGATGGGGGTGAGGGGTAAGGTGGAGATCACAGGAGGTTTAAGGGGCTCGTTAAGGGAAGCTCTTCCGTCTGTGATTTGTGTGAGAAGCATCAGGAGCTGCAGGGTAACAGAATGTGCCACCCCAAAATATGCTACTTTGGCATAAGAGTTATTTTGAACTAAAGACGTTTCAAAAAACAGAAGGTACAAAAAGGGCATTGCGGCCTCCTCCTTTCTCCATGAAAGCAGAAGATGAAATTCCCATATGAAAGGTGCCCTTTTTATACCAGGGGGAAGAAACATTCTTATCACCAGAGACAAGAAATTGAGGCAAAGAGAATTCCAAACACAGAGACCATTACTTTCAATGGTGAAAACCACAATTACTTTTGCACCAGCCTAATAAAAAAGGAAGAGCTAATTGTGAATTGGCTAAGTCATCTGGACAACAATGCTGAGAATACAAACTTTCAAAGCCAATTGTGTGTGCATGGCTTCTTTAATATCCAAGTCCAAGCCATTCCTAATTCAAGTGCTCAAAATTTCATAAAGAAACGTATAGATTTTGGCCGGGCACGATGGCTCACACCTGTAATCCCAGCACTTTGGGAAGCCAAGGCAGGCAGATCACGAGGTCCGGAGTTTGAGGCCAGCCTGACCAACATCTTGAAACCCCGTCTCTACTAAAAATACAAAAATTAGCCGGGCGTGGTGGCATGCACCTGTAATCCCAGCTACTCAGGAGGGTGAGACAAGAGAATCACTTGAACCCTGGGAGGTGGAAGTTGCAGTAAGCAAAGATGACACCACTGCACTCCAGCCTGGGTGACAGAGTAAGACTCTGTCTCAAAAAAAAAAAAAAAAGGAAATATATAAATGTTTTTATCTTGGTGACTTTGGGTTGAATTCTATCATTTTCCTTAGCCAGATTCTTACAGTCATTTTTTTATTTCAAATTTGTAGGCAGTTAGAAAACTGAATAAAGTGAACAAGGGAGAAAGTGCATAAAGAAGCTCACTATGGTGGGGAAAAGATAAAGTGAGTGCTTAGAATTGAAGACTCGGTCTCTAGGCTGAATCTACCCCTGATCAGTCGCATGTCTCTGTATAAGAGCCTGGATTCAGAAAAATTACAGCTGGAAGAGGCTTTTGAGGTCATGATACCCAACTGCCTCCTTCAGGAGAGGCGGGAGAGACTGAGGCCCGGAGAGAGGATACAAGTTTTCCTAGATGGCCCCATCAGCAAGTGGCCAAGCCAATACTCCACTTCAGGTTCAGCTGCTCTGGTTCTGAACAGGGTTATTGATATATAACCTCCTTAGCCTTCAGGCTCTATATCAGAATCGTCAAATCATATATTAAATATGCAAGGCTCAAGGGCCTTAAGTGTCCTCCGAAGACACATATGCTGAGATCTGAACTTTGGATGCAGCAAGTACCAGCTGTGTGACCTTGACCTTAAACTTTCTGAGCATTTATATTCTCAGAAAAGAGAAAAGAGGATGGTGGAGAGAATAGTACATAGTTCATGCACGGCAAAATCCGGAGAGAGATGTCTGATAGTAAAAGGGAGTGAGAAAAGCGGGTGTAGTTCTACCTGGCAAAGTCAAGAATGGCTTTCAGAGGAATGTGGTGTTTGTGGAATCTGTAGCTTTGGGACAAGTACACATATTTGGGGTAGGTAGCTATGGTTGCTTAAAAAGGGTTAAAAAGAAATGGTAATTTCAGGTCAAAGGAACAGCATGAGCAAAGACACGGAGGGTGAAAGCAGCCATGGGAATAAAGAGAAGTTCCAGGCTGGTTTGGATGCTGTTTGTATGAATCAGTGCCGACTCATGCAGCCAGGCTCTGCAGTGGAGCTGTTATCGCCCTGCCTGCCCTATATCCAGTCTCCCTCCGCCTCTGGTCACCCCATTCTGTTTTCCTCTCTGTGTGCATGTGGTTTAGCGGGGGCTGACTCCAGGCCCTAGAAATAGTGATTGGTTCAAAAGTAGGAACATGGCTTGTGCTGGGCCACTGAAGATCTTCCCTGAGACTTTTGCTGGACCTCTTGGGACATAAGTTTTCTCTTTCCATTGGGGTTTAGCTGGTAGTGTGGAAGCTTGCAGCTGCTGGCTCCCATCTTTGCCACCACAGGGGAAAGCTACATAGACATACCCCCACCACAGAGGAGAACAGACTGAACTCTGGAGAAGAACTCTGGTGATGTTTCCGAGTTATGATGCCAGCTCTATTCTAGAGCTTTTAGTTATGTGAGGCAGTAAATTCCTTTTTTTTTTTCTTTTGCTAAAGCCTATTTGCATAGGTTGCCACTAAAAGAATTCTGATTAAAAAATAGTATTAATAACAACAGCAGTTGTTTTCTAGTGAGCATTAATCACATGCCAGTTGGTGTTTTAAGAGACATAAATAATAATTTATTACTCCCACCAACAACAGTAGGTGCTAATCTTTTACAGATAGGAAGCACTAAAGCCCAAAGAGGACAAGTAACTTGCCTGATTTCTCATAGGTAGTAAGTAGTGGAGCTGAGATTTGAAGCCACAGCATTTATGCTCTTACCAGCTATGCTATATTGAACCCCAAGACTTACACAATGCTTTCCTTCAATGAACCAGTGGTCCACGTATCCTTATGCTGTGATTCTGCCCAGATCATCTTATTTGTAGCATGTTATTCTGGGTTCAAGAATGTCCACAGTTACCACCCTTTTGTTAATAGTCTTAATTGCAGTAGAAAGTTTCATAGAACAGACCTTGGTTTTTAGTCTTAAAGCCCTTTGCCAGCTGGGTACAGTGGCTCACGCCTGTAATCCCAGCACTTTGGGAGGCCGAGGTGGGGAGATCACCTGAGGTCGGGAGTTCAAGACCAGCCTGACCAACATGATGAAACCCCGTATCTACTAAAATTACAAAATTAGCCGGACGTGGTGATGCATGCCTGTAATCCCAGTTACTCGGGAGGCTGAGGCAGGAGAATCGCTTGAACCTGGGAGGTGGACGTTGCAGTGCACTGGGATAGCACCATTGCACTCCAGCTTGGGCAACAAGAGCAAAACTTCGTCTCAAAAGAAAAAAAAATCCCTTTGCTCTTTTTCTCCCAAGAGGCTGAATAGATCTTTATGAACAGAGAACCCCCCCCCAGTGACCACTCAAAATGCCCCTATCCAGATGTAGGTTTACACCACAATGTACCCACATCACCCTACTCAAGAGTTTCCTGCTACAGCCACTAATGACTCTCCCTCAAGACTGAAAACTTTCAGGACATCAACTGTAACTCAATCTCCTAACTGTAGACACTAAGAGTAAAGTGGTTGTTTGGCTACAATGGAGTGAGTGCTTCTTCTGTGCCAGGTACTGCCCTCAGCACTTTCCAGGCATCAGCTCTGGATTTCAAACTGTCTGCCCCTAAACTCAGTGTTCATGCTCAGCTCCAGATCACAAAAACATCCACAGAAAAGCACATGCCAGAATAATGAAATGTACTATCTTCTTCCAGAAGCTCAAGGGAAATAAATTTGAGTTTTGGACAAAAAAAAGGAATTTGAGATTGTAAACTGTGGCTAGTAAATGTGCAACCCACAATAGGCACTCAAGTTTTGCTAATCTAAGTGGGATGAAATTGAGGGTATTTCATATGAATGGAATAAGAAGGGTGGGGAGGGGAGGGGAGAGAAAGGAAGGGGAGGGGAGGGGAGGGGAGGAGAGGAGAAGGGAGGGGATAGAATCAAAGCTAATCAAGTCAAACTGAAAATAATGACAGAAAATGTATTGGATTTGCAGACATCTATATCAAAGATTAAACTATGAGCAGTCAGTAATTGATGGGAGTAAAATCTTGAAGAAAGGGGAAAAGATAAATATATCACCTGAATATGCCCTAGTAGAGTGTGTTTCCAAAAAAAAAAAAAGCTGACTACTATGCACAATAAGAAATACATGTTATATCACAGTAATGTATATAATAGTCATATGTACATGTATATGTACAGGCACGCTTCGTTTTATTGTGCTTTACCTTACTGAGCTTCACAGATAGTGAGTTTTTTACAAGTTGAGGCTTATGGCCACCCTGTGTAGAGCAAGTCTCTGCCATTTTTTCCAATAGCACATGCTCGGTTTGTGTCTCTGTCACATTTTGTAATTCTCACAATATTTCAAACTTTCTCATTATCACCATATCTGTTATGGTGATCACTGATCTTTGATGTTACCATTATAATTGTTTTGGGACACCACAAAGTGCACCCATATAAGATGGCAAACTTTATCAATAAATGAGTGTGTGTTCTGACTGATCCACCAACTGCCGTTTACTTATCTCCCTCTCTTCAGGCCTTTCTATTCCCTGGGACATAACAATATTGAAATTAGGGCAGTTAATAACCCTAAAATGGACTTTCAGTGTTTAAGTGGAAGAAAGAGTCTCACATCTTTTACTTTAAATCAAAAATCTAGAAATGATTAAGCTTAGTGAGGAAGGCATGTTGAAAGCTGAGAGAAGCCAAAAGCTAGGCCTCTTGCATTCAAACAGCCAAGTTATGAATGCAAATAACAAGTTTTGGAAGGAAATTAAAAGTGCTACTCCAGTGAACACACAAATAAAAAGAAAATGAAACAGCTTTATTGCAAATATGGAGAAAGTTTTACCAGTCTGGATAGAAGATCAAACCAGCCACAATATTCCCTTACATCAAATTCTACTCCAGAGCAAGGCTTTAATGCTTTTAAATTCTATAAAGGCTGAGAGAGGTAAAGGAGCTTTGGGAAAAAAAATCAGAACCTACTGCTGTTGTTGGTTTATGAGGTTTAAGGAAAGAAGCCACCTCTGTAACAAGAAAAAGCTGCAAGTGCTGATGTAGAAACCACAGCAAATTAACCAGAAGATCTAGTTAAGATCATTGCTGAAGGTGGTAACACCAAACAACTGATTCTGGCTATAGACAAAACAACTTTTATTAAAAGAAGATGCCATATAGGTATTTAATAGCTAGAAAGGAAAAGTCAATGCCTGGCTTCAAAGCTTCAAAGGACAGGCTAGCTCTCTGGTTAGGGACTGATGCAGCTGGTAACTTTAAGTTGAAGCCAATGCTAGTTTACCATTCTGAAATTCTCAGATCCCTTAATAAATATGCTAAATCTAATCTGCCTGTACTCTGTAAATGGAACAACAAAGTCTGGATAACATATCTGTTTATAGTATATCTTACTGAATATTTTAAGCCCACTGTTGAGACCCACTGCTCAGAAAAAGATTTCTTTCAAAATTTTATTGCTTATTGACAATGGGCCTGGTCACCCAAGAGCTCTGATGGACATATGCAAAAAGATTAATGTTGTTGTCATGCCTAATAATCAACATTCTCTCATTCTATAGTTCATGAATAAAGTAGTAATTTTGACTTTTAAGTCTTAAATGGCATTTTATAAGGCTATAGCTGCTATAGATAGTGATTGCTCTAGTGAATCTGGGCAAAGTAAATTGGAAACTTTCTGGAAAGAATTTACCAGTCTACATGGTATCAAGAACATTTGTGATTCATGGGAGGAGGTCAAAATATCAACAGGAGATTAAAAAAAATGGATTCCTACTTTCATGGGTGACTTTGGGTGTTTCGAGACTTTGTGGAAGAAGTAAGTACAGATGTGGTAGAAATAGCAAGATAACTAGAATTAGAAGTGGAGCCTGAAGATGTAACTGAATTATTGCAATCTCACAGGAAAACTTTAACAAATGAGAAGTTCCTTCTTATGGTTGAGCAAAGAAAGTGGTTTCCTGAGATGAAATTTATTGCTGGTGAAGATGCTGCGAACATCACTGAAATGACAACCAAGGATTAGAATACTGCATAAACTTAGTTGACAAAGCAGCTGCAGGGTTTGAGAGATTAACTCCAATTGCAAAGAAGTTCTACTTGTGAGTACAATGTTATTCAGAAGCATTGCATGCTACAGAGAAACCTTTCATTAAAGGAAGAGTCAATCTATGTAGCAAACATACTGTTTTATTTTAAGAAATTGCCACGGTCACTCCAGACTTCAGCAACGACCACTCTAATCAGTCAGCAACCATCAACACAGAGTCTATACTCCACCAACAAAAAGATTATGGGTCACTGAAGGCTCCGGTGATCATTAACAGTTTTTAACAATACATATTTTTATTTAAAATATGTACCTTTTACATATAATGCCATCGTAGACTTAATGACTGCAATATATTGTAAACACAACTTTTACATGCATTGTGAAACCAAAAGCTTTGTGTGATTCACTTTATTTAGATGATGTGGTGATCTGGAATCATATCTACAATATCTCCAAGGTATGTCTGTATATATGCACATCGACATGGATATGGATATAGCTATATATATAAATGGAAGTGATGTTTCATAAAATATTATTGATCCATACTACCCAGAATGTACTCTATTCTCTAATCTATTTATTTTATTTTCATCTAATCTTATTTTAATTACTTTAGTCCTGAGTAAAACTAATCCATTACTTTTATTCCCCTTGAATAGGTTGAACTTGTAATATGGAAAGCCCTGTTCTGCTGGAAGGGGCTCTCAGTGGACCTGAGGTCGAATCCCACTTCTTCACATACTCCCTTTGCAACTTTATGCTCTTTCAGAGCCTCAGGTGCTGCATCTGTAAAATGAGAGTGATAACTCCTCTGCCAGGCCCTTGAGAGGGACAGATGGCATTACACCGGTAAAGATCCCAGTATAGGGGCACACTGAGCAAGTAGTCCATAGCATCAACAAACTACAAGAGCTACATTTGACCCAATGTAATAATTCCTGATTCTCTTAACATCTGCCTCAGTTCCTCTTGGTGCATGGTAGCCAGTCCGGCTGAAATGTGGTACCTCCAGCACAGGAACCATTGTCCATCCAGGTTATGGCTGGAGGTTCATGCCTCCCAGGCATTCCTCAGGCTGCCTTTCTGCCCTGGGATCATTTCAGAGAAAACCAGCATCTCAGGTAATTAATTGCTGTGAGCCAGGGCCTGTCTGACTCATGTCAGGTAGCAGGCAGTGTGCCAGGGAACAGGCATTATTTAGGATTAAAAAGTTCTGACCTGCTGGGAGCAGAAAGATAAGCCCGCTGCACAAGCTAGAAAATGGTCTGGTAAAATATTGAGCATAAACAGGAGCAATGTGGGCCTAAAGAGAGATCCAAGGCTGTGGACTCAAACAATCTTCTTTCTAAGTGTTTTGTCCATTTGTCCGTCTGCTAAACCATCCATTCATTCATTTCAACACATGTGGGCACTCACCATGTTTTTCAGCCCTGCTCAGGCTCTATGGAGACCAGACGAATAAGATGCATCCCTGCCTTTGAGGAACTCACAGTATAGGGGTCCACAGAGGGAAGTGAACAGTTATGATATATCAAAATGAGTGGCATCATGGCACTATGTCTTGGCTATCATGAATAAAGCTTCAAAGAACTTGGGAGTGCATATATACCTTTAGGATACTGACTTTAATTCTTTTAGACATAAAGCCAAAACTGAGATTTTTGGATAATATAATAGTTCTATTTTTAATTTTTTGAGGGACCCATACCATTTTCCTTAGCGTTTGCACCATTTTACACTTCTACCACTATGCACAAGAGCTCCAATTTCTCCACAACCCAAATGTCCATTAACAGACAAGTGGATAAAGAAAATGTGGTATAAAGCCAGGCGCAGTGGCTCATGCCTATAATCTCAGCAGTTTAGGAAGCCAGGTGGGAGGATCGCTTGAGGCCAGGAGCTCAAGACCAGCCTTAGCAACATAGAAAGACATCTCTACTAAAAAAAGAAAACAGTGATATATACATACAATGGAATATTATTCAACCTTAAAAAGAAAGAAATCCTACGATTTGAGACAACATTGTAGGATGGATCCTGAAGACATTATACTAAGTAATATATGTTAGTCACAGAATGACAAAAACGTTGGATGATTCCATTTATACGAAGCATCTGAAATAGTCAAAATATAGAAGTAAAAAGTCAAAGAGGGCTGCCAGAGACATGGAGAGTTGTTATTCATGAGTACAAAGTTACAGTTAAACAGCGAACAGTACAGCATTGTACAGTTAAACGCTTGCTGAGGATAGATCTTGTGTTAAGTATTCTTGCCACAAAAATAAATAAAATAAAAGCAAAGGGACCCATGGAAACTTTGATGTGATGGATATGCTTATTGCTTGATTGTGGTGATGGTATTACAGGTGTTTGGTGATGTCCAACCTCACCAAATTATGTACACTAGATATGTGAAATTTTTGTATATCAATTATACCTCAGTAAAACTACTAAAATCCAAAAGGGTAGAGGAGGAATAAATGAAATTATTACATGCCAAAGTTTTTATTATGTCAAGACAAATGATAAAGTATGTTATTCTTGTTATTTGCAGTTACAGAAAAAATATTCACTTGCATGTTCGGTACGTTCCAAACTGTCTCACAATGGGAAAGTTCAAGGTCAGGTGCGGTGGTTCACACCTGTCATCCCAGCACTTGATCCCAGGAGTTCAAGACCAGCCTGGGCAATGTGGTGAAATCCCGTCTCTACAAAAAAAAAAAAGATCCAAAAATTAACCGGGCCTGGTGGCACGTCCCTGTAGTTCCAAATACTCCTAAGGCTGAGGTGGGAGGATCACCTGAGCCTGGGAGTTCAAGCCTGCTGTAAGCCGAGATTGTGCTACTGCACTCCTGCCTGGGCGACACAGTAAGATCCTGTTTCAACACGAAGAAAGTTATGTCAGAAAAATAAGCAGTAGCTGCAAATATTAAAACATTAAAACAGAAAAGCAAATGATTACTCTCATGCTTTTCAACATTCTGTATCATTTATCCAGCTGCTAACAATCTGCTAGAACTTTTGTATATCCTGATGTTTAACTTTTTGCTGCCATTTAGCCAGACTATAAGGTGATATAAATCTTAAGTAATTTGGGGTGAGGCAATGAATGGCATAGAGATCATGGGAACCCTGTGGATGGGGGGTGACTGACTTGTCCTAAGAGAACAGTGGAAGACAAGGTTATCAGGGGAGAAGAAAGCAAAGGGAAATCCAGGCAGAAGGAACAGCCCAGGCACGGCCTGGGAGGAAAGCCAGTGACCTGAAAGCAGACTAACCTTCAAGGGTGAGTCAGAGGCAAAGGTAGCTCAGGAAAGAGGGGTTGAGCAGATCAAGAAAGACTCTAAAGGGCAGCTCAAGGATGTCAGGCTCCATCCTGCAGGTAATAGGGAGACATGAAAGGACTTGTAGGAGGTGGTGACAACCCCAGAGCTGTGATTTATAAAGAGTTCCCCAGAGCAGAGGTAAATGCACTAGATAAAGAGTTTTCAGATAAGGAAATCATTCTGGATGCTGTCCAAATAAGAGAGTGTAAGGAACTAGTGAAATTTGAACACTAGATATTGGTTAATATCCAGAAATTTGTGTTAATTTTTTAAGATTTTATATTTTTGTGCATACGTTTTTTAAAAAAGCGAGTCCTTATATTTTAGAGCTATATTTATGAATGAAACAATATGCTATCTAAAATGTTTTTCCAAATAATCTGGGTATGGGGGTGCAGGACTTTGGAAGCAATAGATGATAGAAATAATAGGAATACAAGTAATTAGCTCTGAACTGATAATCACTAAAGCTGAGTGGTGGAGATACATTGAAGTTCCTTCTATTATGGCTCTACTTTTGTTTATGTTTGAGATCTTTCATAATAAAATGTTTTCAAGATAATAAAGATTTAATGAAGAGAAGCCAACAAAGTGCTAACATATCCAGAGTGCCTATTCTGTTCCAGAGGGCCTTGTTTGTATTCATTACCTTCACAGGCACAACCTTCCCGTGACCCAGATAGTATTAATGCGCCCTTTTAACAGATGAAGAAACTGAGGGTCAGAGTGTATGGACCATACTTAATGTAACACCAGTACCAAGTGGTGGAGTGAAGACACACCCAGTTCACATCACAGCCCTCTCTCTTTCATATGCTCTAGGCTATGGGCGTGGCCACAAACTGTCACTGCTTCATGAAGACCTGTGTTGGAAAAAGAGATACCACAGTGAACAAACAAAAAGAAACAGACGATAATGTAATCAGTTATACAGAATGTCAGAAAACAATACGGAGAGCAATAAAAAAGAAAAGGAACATAAAAAGTGCCGTGGCAGGAGATGAGCTGGGACAGGGAGACGAAAGCGAAAGAGAACCAAGCAGGTAGCTGGTGAAACACGTTTCAGGAAGAAGGACCCAGCGGCAAGTACATTTCTCAGGTGTGAGCATGGGTGGTGTGTCCAACAGCAGAGAGCCGATGTGGCCAGGACAGAGTGGGGAACGGAGCGAGTAGGGGAAGAGGAGGTGAGAGCACTAGATCCTGCAGGGTTTGTGGGCCATGTTTAAGACTTCAGCTTTTATTCAGAATAAGATGAGGTGTCTTGCAGGGTTTTTGTGAGCAGAAGAGAAAGGTAGAAAAGGGAGCATATTTGGCCTGCCTGCTATGCTTTGAAGCGCCAGCTCACAGGGTTGGTCTCTTAATTGCATCTGGGAACGTAGATTTGGGGAAAGTTCCCACCATCCTCTGGAGTGGCTTGTTGTGCCTAAACTGTTTTCTACAAACAATGTGGTTTAGCTGAACACTTCTTTTCCGTCTGAGTCTGGAATTTGCATATGTGCCAGGAAGGGAGCGCTATCATGACAAGTCCCTGGTTTAAAAAAAAAAAAAAAAAAAAACTCTGGGCTCTAGAGTTCCTAACAAGCTTCCCTGGTAGAAGACAGCATTTTGTAACTTATTGCTGGGGGAATTAAGCATGTCCTGTGTGACTCCACTTGGTGAAGCCCCTTGGCAGCTCGAGCCTGCTTTTCCGTGGACTTCGCCCCATGGACCTCTTCCCCTTTGTGGGTTGTGTTTGGCATCCTTTGCTGTAAAAACCACAGTCACGACTGCAACAATCTGCAGAACCTGTGAGTCCTCCCGCTGAATTGCTAAACCTGAGGGTGGTCTTGGGGATCCTGAAACAGGAGTGGTTTATCTGCCATGCTTTAAAAAGATCCCTCTGGCTGCTTTGTTGAGGGGAACTGGGCAGAGCCAAGGAGATCAGGAAGGAGTTTGTTGCAACAATCCAAGCAAAAGCTACTGGGGGCTTAGACCAGGAGGTGGGGGCGGTGAGAGGAGATAGGACCCTGTATTTATAAATACAAGAACTTGCAGGCAGGCAGGGGTCATCAGAAATGCCTGTGAGAACGGGAACTGCTAAGCAGAGGGCTGTCCTCACTCATGAGCATTCATTATACTAGTCCCGTAGTATGACAGGGACTTTGTAACAGACCCCTTATAGTTTCCAGGAGGGTCTGTGCCCCATCCTGCAAATGCAGTTTTCAAGGATCTCTTCCTCTCATCTAGCACTTATTTGCAGAGTTCAGCCCGGGGAAGAATCTCCTTCCCTGAAAAGGTAAGTGTAACTTACAAGACTTAAGTGCCCTTGAATCCAAGATTGTGGCTTTCTACTAAAGAAGATGCTTAACCAGCTTGTTCCTGCTTCCTGACCTTTGCTTCCAAGAGTTAAAAGGGGGCAATTTTTTTAGAAGTTTTCAAGGACCAAAAAAAAAAATGCATTTTTGCTTGAGAATACAGGTACCGTGGGCTGCTCCTGCGGTGGAAGAAAAAGACATCGCCTTTTATGACTTCAATTACACAAACTTTCTTGAATTCTAAATTTGAAATAGCATATTTCAAGGCAGGTGAGTGGATGGGTGTGGGGGAGGAAGAAGCAAAAGACAAAAGGAAAAGAGCTGGGTGAGTTTTGCGGGACCGTTCACAGAGAGCTCTCCGCGATTTTCAAGTTGAGGAGTGATATTATGTTCATCTATGCTCTAATTGCTCAGCAATAAACAACACCCACTTGCAGCATAAATGTCAGGATCAAGACTATTTCTAAATTTGCTTTGAAACAATGTCAGTCACCATGAAGAGCACAAAGAGATTGAGCACTTTTGTTAGCATAAAAAAATTTTAAATATATATGACTGAGGGGTTTTCATTACTGAAAGCAGCAGAGCTCAGGTACAATGGGGAGTGGGAGGACAGGGCTGTGCTTAGGTGAGACTGTTTGCCCGCTCACTGCTCGGGAGGGAGGGGCGACTGATTGATGTGTGGATGACACTTGTCACCCACTGCAGAAAGTGTCACAGAGCAGGTAACTGCTGAGCTGCAAAGGGCACAGGGTAGTGGGGAGGGGAGAAGAGCAGCCTTTCGAGCAAAAATTAAGGCTGGGGGAACAACTTTGAATGTTCTTGCCCACCAAGTCAATAAGTCAGTAAAAATGTTGAGAAGTTGAGTTAAAAATAATAAAATAAAATAACTAGATGCTGTTTTAATCACAAGCTGGGAAAGTCTTGAAGCTTGATCATGGGAGTGTGGAAATCACTTGGGTTTGGAAGCCTAGCAATCTGAAGCCTTCTCTCCCATTCTTCCTATCTGTGTGTTATCAGGCAGGCACTCAACCTCTCTGAGCCTTGGTATGCATGTCTTCAATAATGAGGATAATTACATCTCCCTCTTTGGTAAGTCTATCTCTTGAGTGGACATGAGGAGCAATGAACTAATGTATGTCAGAAGGTACATGAAAGTGTCAAATACTAGGCACCTAATAAGTGCCCCACAAGAACCTGAGCCAGGTGGATGCTGCCAGAACTTCCTAGTCTACTAGAGTGTAGTGGGTCACCCTAATTCCCAAAAACTGCACAAGTACCTCAACTAATCCCAAGAATCCTGCCCTGGCATATCCTTGCAGGCTGGAGGGAGAGCCCAGTGAATGTCTGGAAACTGATCAGTAGATCAGATGGTGATGTCAAGCATCTGAACAGGGCAGTGATTCTCCGAAACAATGGTTTCCTTTGTTTTCAATCTCCCCTCACGTCCAATGGGGGTGCATGGGACAGGGAAGCTTAGTGGTTAAGAGCATGGACCCTGGCATCAGACAGACCTGACTTCAGTTACAGGCTTTGCTGTTTCTAGCTGGCCATGCCTAGGTAAGTCACATAACCTCTCTGAGACTGTGATACCTGAATAAATATGGCAGGGGAAACAGACCTCTGTGACACTCTGAGTATCATTAACTTCACCATTCCTCCCGATTTTGAAAGCACAGCCATGTAGATTTATTTAGTAAGTAAATACATCCTGAACTTTTAAAATTTTCTCTGAGATAGGAAGAGCTGTTAGAACCTGACCTCAAAACTGATGCCAACCTTGAGTTTTGAAGCATATTCTTTCTCACTTTAGTAAGATCATCTTCTGTTGTTGTTTTCACATGTGGTCAAATATTTTATTATGGGTATCAGTAAAATACTGTGCTCTTCAACAGCTGAAACCCTGAGGAGGGCTGGAGATGGAAGATAAATAGAACTCAAGTTCTCCAACTAGCAGGGCTTTTTCCTAAATCCCTGGGGTCTGTTCAACTTAGAATCATGTGTGTATGTGTGTGTGTGTGTGTGTGTGTGTGTCTGTGTGTGCGTGCCTGCGTGTGTGTGTGTGTGTGCGTAAAACATTATTTATATGTGGATGTGCCCATTAAGGACCATCAAAATACAATTTTTTCCTTAGGGAAAGAATATTTTTCTGGTGGGCTCCAAAGTGTTGGTTGGAAGCCATTGCCTTGATTTTCCAGATGTCACTCAGGTCTCATGGCAGGACTTGAGAAGCATGACCTGACCCCTGAGGAACTTGCTGCAGAACTGCTAGATAAGAATGCCTTTGGCTGGGTGCAGTGGCTCAATCCCAGCACTTTGGGAGGCCGAGGCGGACGGATCATGAGGTCAAGAGATCGAGACCATCCTGACCAACATGGTGAAACTCCATCTCTACTAAAAATATGAAAATTAGCTGGGCGTGGTGGCATGCGCCTGTAGTCCCAGTTACTCAGGAGGCTGAGGCAGGAGAATTGCCTGAACCCGGGAGGCGGAGGTTGCAGTGAGCTGAGATTGTGCCGCTGCACTCCAGCCTGGCGCCTGGTGACAGAGTGAGACTCTGTCAAAAAAAAAAAAAAAAAAAAAAAAAAAAAAAAAGAATGCCTTTGCACGCCCTGTGGATGGCGTAGCACCCTTAGAGTGAGACATAGGCCGTCTTCTCTGCGTGCACACCACTGACAAGCCTTTCTGCTCTGCTTGCACAGGACAGAGTAGAGCACCTGGGTGAGAAGTAGGAAGCCCCGTTATGAAGCTCTGGGAAGGCTCCACTATTCCCTATGGCGTTCAGTGCTATAGATGCAATTGTCTTTTTCACTCTCTTTTTTTTTTAGACAGAATCTTGCTCTGCTGCCCAGGTTGGAGTGCGATGGCATGATCTCAGCTCACTGCAACCTCTGCCACCTGGGTTCAAGCTATTCTTCTGCCTCAGCCTCCTGAGTAGGTGAGATTACAGGCATGCACCACCATGCCATGCTTTTTTTTTTTTTTTTTTTAAGTAGTGACAGGGCTTCACCATGTTGGCCAGGCTGGTCTTGAACTCCTGACCTGAGGTGATCTACCCGCCTCAGCCTCCCAAAGTGCTGGGATTATAGGCGTGAGCCACCGCATCCACCCATGATTTTCTTTATTTTCGGAGACATAACAGACAGGCCACCAGTAGGTTAGCCTCTTTGTATTAGTCTACTGGGGCTGCCATAACAAAATACCGCAGACTGAGGGACTCGAACAACAGATATCTATTGTCTTGCAGCTCTGGAGGCTACGAGTTCGAGATGAAGGTGTTCGCAGGGCTGGTTTCTTCTGATGCCTCTCTCCTTGGCTTGTAGATGCTGCCTTCTCTCTGGGTCTTCACGTGGCCTTCCCTCTGTACATGTGTCGTAATGTCCTCTTCCTATAAGGACACTAGTCACATGGGATATAACCTCATTTTTTACCTCTTCAAAAAACCCAATCTCTAAATACGTTTACTTTCCAAGGAACTAGGGGTTAGGACTTTAACATACGAATTTGTAGGGGCGGAGGCCACTAATCAGCCATTTCTCAAGGTGAAATTTCTGCTTTGTTTCTTTTGAAAGACATAGTCATTTGATGGGTTAGAAAGGATATCTCTGTGGCACTTCTGCAGTTGCCTGAGGGTTGAGGTCGGGCGGTGGCAGGCGGGGGGGGATCTGTGACACCTGGATAATAAGGAGAGACACTGAGTCTGGAGAGGTGGGAGCCCTGCCAGCTTAGAGCGACAGACCCCGGGACATAAGGATTTGCACTGAAGGGGAGGTTCCACAGTCAGACCTAAAGCAGCACTCACCAGGGCTGAGTGTGAGTTACACTGGAGGACAGTGGCCAAGGTCAGGGTCAGAGAGGAAATCACGTGTCACGGAGAACCCAGGCGTCAGGACCTGGGAGGAGAGCAGCCAGAGTGGGGCCAGACGGGTTGAGGCTGAGGGGTCAGGAGAGAGGCTTGGGAAAAGGAAGGGGAGTTGGGCCTTTCTAGTGGGATGTCTCTTGGGTGGACTGGAGAAAGGGTGGCTGCTCTCAGTATTCAGGAAGAGGCTGGACAACATTAGAGTAGAGGAACAGTCAGGTTTAGGGAGAGGCATGGGGAAGGATGAAAGACTTGGGGCCAGTGGTTCTCCACCTGAGGCAGCAAGTGAGGAGGGTCTGCTGGTGTTTTTCTCCCCTAGACTACTCTCGCAGGCACTGGAGGGGTCCTCCAGCAGTGTTCTGGGGCACTGATAACACTGCTGTTTACGTCCCCGTCCTACAAACCACACCCCCGCTCTACCCAGTGTGGTCAACATGTGTGATCTAGAATCACACTACGAGAGTGAACCCTGGGGAAACATGAACAGGAGGAAGCCCTGAGAGGCCAGCCCTACATCAAAGGTCACGGGCAGGCACGCCTGGGTTCAAGTCCGGCAGGCTGTGTGACACTGAACCACCGACCTCAAGCCTGAGTCACATTTTCTCATCTATAAACTCTGCATATGACACTGACCACAGCCTTCCAAAGCTTTCATAGCAAACAGAAATGCTTTCGGTTGGAGCTGATAGAATCACTGAACAATGGTTGCTTAAAAAATAAAGTCAATTAATTATCTCATCTAACAAAAAGTCTAAAAGTGAGTGGCTCCCGGTTTAGTCAAGGAACTTAGTAACTAAGACACATCTTATTTCTTCTGTTCCAGCATTCTCAGCATATTGACTCGTTGCCTCATGGTCACAAGGTGGCTGCTGCTACCCCAGGCATCATGTCCTCAAACCAACAACCTAAGCAGGAAGGAAGAGATGAGGCAAAAAGCTTTCTTTTGGGAGACTTTATCTTTTATTTTCCCCTCATTTCAAAGCAAAAGGTTTTGACTTCAAATACTATTTTATTTTCTTTTTGAGGTGGAGTTTTGCTCTTGTTGCCCAGGCTGGAAGGCAATGGCATGATCTCAGCTTACTGCAGCCTCCACCTCCTGGATTCAAGAGATTCTCCAGCCTCAGTCTCCCAAGTAGCTGGGATTACAGGAATGTGCCACCAAGTCTGGCTAATTTTTGTATTATTAATACAGATGGGGTTTCACCATGTTGGCCAGGCTGGTCTCGAACTCCTGACCTCAGCCTCCCAAAGTGCTGGGATTACAAGTCTGAGCTACCGCACCCGGCCATCAAAGAGTTTTCTTAACACTGCAATATAGGATTATTGTGAGACAATTTATCATGCATAGAAAAATGCTGGGAACATAATAGGCAATCAGTAAGTGTTAGTTCCCTTTTTGGGAAGGAAATATAGCAAGATCTTAGGCCCTAACATCCCACTTATCTTTCTGGACCTCAGTTCCTTCAACTGTGAAAAGAGAATAAAATTAGTTAAGCAGTAAGTATACTATAAACACTCACTTTCCTCATTCTGATTATTTTTTTCTAGCCTGTATATATTATAATCTCAGCCTGAGTTTGAGAATTCACCTTTCAGATCCAAGTACTAGTCAATTAACACGTTCAGCCTGGCTTTCTGCAATATTACTTTTAGAAATAGTGTTCAGTAAGGATTTGTGCAATGTGTCAGCAGTTCCTCAATCTTGGAGATGCGAGGGAATGCCAGCAGTAATTATCGCCTAGCTAGGCTCCTGTTAGAACTAAGGATACTTTAATTAAATGGATGAGTAATCTGATGCCTCCTTAGAAAATGGGCATTAATATGCAAATCAATGATTATTCCTCACTAGGAAAAATGTTGTTTTATATGCCCCTGCTTGGTAAGTTTGCTGCTCAAGAAAGAGTTCCTTTGCACTGGGCTAGTACGCAATATTTATGTTTAAAATTTAACAAATATAATTAGATGGGAGAGTTTAGAGCTTTACTTATTTGTGTCACTTGATGTAAATTTTTAATATTTTATCTCCAGGGCAAGAGGCCCTTGTTTTGAAGATGTCCATTTCACTCAATGACTACTCATACATCCAACCATCCTTCATTAGCAACCGCCCTGGGACCGCCCTGGATCAAGCACTGGGGAGCCTGGAATGGGGAAACCTGCCTCTCGACTTGGAGGAGCTCATGGCCTAGAGGAGGATCAACATTGCTGCAAGCAACTTCCCACTAAGTTGCTAAGGTTGGCAATAGAAGTCTGTGCTCAGCAGAGAAGAAGGTCTGAGTGGGAGTGATTAACTGCCCCTGCCCAAAGCTGGGCAGTGGGGTGGGGTTAGAAAGGCTTTCCAGAAGGAGCTAGGAAAGGGATTTCCAAGGAGGTGAACAGGCACATGCAAAGATACAGAGGCTGGAAGTAGCACTGGGATTTGAGGAAACTATATTTGGTTGGTGAAAACAAAGGTGGGAAGGGACATAGCAAGAACCAAGACTACTGTAGCAGGGCCAGATGGCAAAGAGGCTTGTCCTACATAAGAAGGAGATGGAGCCCTCTCCTGAGACCAGTGTCAGCCTAGGAACACTTTTCTTTTCCCTCCCTCCCTCCCTCTCCTTCCTTGCTTCCTTCCTTCCTTCCTTCTTCTACCCTCCCTCCCTCTCCTTCCTTTCTTCCTTCCTTCCTTCCTTCTTTCCTCTTCTTTATTTGGATTTAGGTTTTAGAAAATCACTTTGGCTACACCAAAGGGTTTTTAACATGATGGATTAGTTCCAAGCTGTACAAAAGGAGGCAGGTGGTCTGGAAGGGATTAGGGTTTCAGTCCTCTGTGCTAACAAACTGCGTGCCAAATGCAGGCCACTTCACTCCGCCAGTCTCAACTTATTCACCTGTAAAATGGAGCATCTGGGCCAGATGACCACTAAGTTCCCTCGAAAATACAAAAATGTTGAGTTTCAAACTCTGTAACCCCAAATTCTCGGACTTCAATGACAACAAATGTGGGAAACGTTTCCATTAGACAACATAGCTTACTCATATGAAACCAAGGCAACAGGTCCCTAAAACCAGCCTCTGCGCTCACCCCACACTACCTGCAAATGTCCAACAACTGAGCACTGTAACGTCTCCTCAGACAGAGTCAAACTCATGACCCATTGATGACTTGGGTAGATTTTCCCGGACATTTTCCCAGGAGACAAAGAAGAAGCTTTATACACACACCTGAAGTCGCGCTGGAGAAGGGGGAGGGAGGATGCAGACTCATTTAGAGGCCTTGGAAGAAGAAAGCTCATTCCTCAGGTTTAAACCCAAATTCTGCCTTCTCTAACTTTGGGAGAGAAAAAAACACAATCCTCAGATCCTGTGGTGATAAATCAACCACAGCACAGGACAATTCATGCAGAGTTTTCACGAGTCATTAAAAAAAAAAAAAAAAACTGTTAAGTGTCCTCAGAAAAGTGCTGACGATACCCAGTGAGAAAGATGAGGCTAAGGTGCTTTTACGTTTAAAGTTGATGCCGTTGCTTTTTCTATATATATAAAGCAGAAAGAGAAGATACTTACTAGTATCATACTTCTTTCCCCTACAAATTTGGTGGGGAATTAGATTTCTGTATTTCTGAGGGCTTTGGGTAAGTTGCCTTCACTGAGCACACAAAATTCACCACGGACAGAGACCTGGGAAACGTGGTGTGCCTTCTTCCCCCATACCTGGCACAGACCAAAGACGGCAGGGCAGGAGAAGCGTGCACAGCATTCAAAGTCCCACTTGCCCTCTTCTCATTCCAGATACAGGAGAAATAACCAAGCCAGAAAAATGAGAGGACACAGGAGCAGGAAAAAAAACCATTGGCAATTTATCTTTTATTTTATTTATTTATTTATTTATTGTCTTTTTGTTTGTTTTTTTTTTTTTCCTTTTGTGGAGAACGGGGTCTTGCTATATTGCCCAGGCAGGTCCCCAACTCCTGGGCTCAAGCTATCCTCCCGCCCCTGTCTCCCTAAGAGCTGGGATTATAGGAGTGAGCCACAGCACCCGGCACAATTTAGCTTTTAAAATAGGTCTGTAGCCCCATGCCATTCTGGAAATATTCAAAGTCTTAGAGAACAAATTAGATCCATTTTAGTGAGCAGGTTGGTTCTTTTATTCTCTTGCTCACCAAGTTGGCTACTCCGCATGAAAAGAATTTGAAGAAATTTCATGCTCAACTCGGGGTATTTCTTTGCATCAGGATAGAAAGCTTGGCTGGACTTTGACAGCTGCATGGTCTTTGCAGTAAAAGTTTGGTAGCAGCCCAGGGTGGTTAGTAACCCTATAACAACGTGTTGTATATTTCAAAGTAGGTAGAAGAGAGGACTTGATCCCAACACAGAGAAACAACAAATACTCGAGGGGAGGGAAACCCCAAATGCCCTGACTTGATCATTACACGTGCTACGCATGTAACAAAATATCATGTGTATCCCACACGTATGTACAAATATTATGTATCAGTGAAACAATTAGAGAGAAGACAGATGCGATGGAAGGAATCTAGGCTTGGAAGGCAGCACATCTCACTTGAGTCTGCTTTTGGTGTCTGCTAACCTTGTGCCTTTGGTTCCATTACTTAATGTGGCTGAGCCTCAATTTCTTCATCTGTAAAACAATGATTAACACACCCTTTTTTTGAGACGGGTTCTCACTCTGTTGTGCAGGCCATTGTGCAGGGGCATGACCTCAGCTCTCTGCAACCTCTGTCTCCTGGGCTCAAGTGATCCTTCAGTCTCAGCCTCCCAAGTAGCTGAAACTGCAGGCACACACCACCACGCCCAGCTAATTCTTTGTAGACATGGGGTTTCTCCATGTTGCTTAGGCTGTTCTTGAGCTTCTGAGCTCAGGTGATCCACCAGCCTTGGCCTCCCAAAGAACTGGTATTACACATGTGAGCCACCATGCCCAGTCAATACACCCATTCTTAAATGCCCAGAACTTGCATTGTCTTAGGAAATAACCAGGGAGTTGCTGTGTGAAGAAGGGTAAGGGCCTACAATGAAGCCAACCTGGATTCAGTGCCCACTTCACGGATAAGAAAACTGAGGCTTAATTTGTAATTCAGGCCAAAAAGAACAAACACTGTCCTGGGGCTTGTCCTACTGTCACCCTCATTCCCCTTTTCCCCTTACCCACTCCCCTCCCTTCCACCCATCCATTCCTGCTTCCTTTATTCCTTCCTTCCTTTCGTCCCTCCCTCCCTTCCTTTCATTCTTCCTTCCTTTTCTCCCCTCCTTCCTTCCTTCCTTCTTTCTCTCCCTCCTAGGGAAGGTGTTCTCTTTCCAGGTCCACAAGTGGATGTAGTTTTTTTTTTTTTTTTTTTTTTTTTTGAGACGGAGTTTCACTCTTGTTACCCAGGCTGGAGTGCAATGGCGCGATCTCGGCTCACCGCAACCTCCGCCTCCTGGGTTCAGGCAATTCTCCTGCCTCAGCCTCCTGAGTAGCTGGGATTACAGGCACAGGCCACCATGCCCAGCTAATTTTTTGTATTTTTAGTAGAGGCGGGGTTTCACCATGTTGACCAGGATGGTCTCGATATCTTGACCTCGTGATCCACCCGCCTCGGCCTCCCAAAGTGCTGGGATTACAGGCGTGAGCCACCGCGCCCGGCCCACAAGTGGGTGTAGTTTTAAGGGCAAAAATTTCCCAACACCATATTTTCTCCCCCTCTCATCTCTCCCCATCCAGGAGATTTAACAGTTGATGTTTAAATTTCACCGGCACAGGAAGAAACTAAAAGTCAATCACTCCAGCGAAGTTCTGAGGAACTCCTTTCATTGGCCAGAGGTCTTAGAGAAGGTGGGGGTTCTTCCCAGGTTAAAGTCCCCTTCTCCCACACCCCTTCGGACTCCATGTTTGGATCCCCTTCCATGAACACTCCCGTGGAAGCTGTTTTTCTCTCTCCTGGATTTTCCCTCTGGAGTCCCCTTCCACACTCTCTCGTGGAAGCCTGTCTTCCCCTCCCAAACTCCACCTCTGTCTATTCCCTTCCTCTCAGTGTGGAAGCTGCTTTCCTCTCCTGGATTCCATCATTCTGGATTCTCTCACTCAGTGTGAGGGGAGCCTTCCTTCCGTGGTTTCCCGCTCTGGGAGCCCTTCTCACTCAGTGTGAGAGCCAGCTGTTTCTCTCTCCTTCTCCTTTCTCTCTCTCTAAATAAATCACTTTCTACAAATGCTTTTGAGTCCAGCATTGACTGTGCACTGTGCCGCGGTCTCCTCACCCATTCCTGGGGAGTGATCGACCAAGAACCTGGAGAAATGTCCTCTCAGGGAAACTGAGGGGGCACCCCTGAACCCCAATATTATGCTTCCTTCCTTCTTTCCTCCCTCCCTTTCTCCCTTCCTTCTTTCCTCCCTCCCTCTCTTCCTTCCTTCCTCCCTCCCTTCCTTCCTCCCTCCCTTCCTTCCTTCCTTCCTCCCTCCCTCCCTTCCTTCCTTCTTTCCTCCCTCCCTTCCTTCCTTCCTTCCTTCCT
>NW_022437057.1:4733882-4762961 GCF_009761245.1 Sapajus apella
TCCTTTCTTCCTTCTTTCCTCCCTTTCTTCCTTCCTTCTTTCCTCCCCCCCTCCCTCCACCCTTCCCTCCCTCCCTCCCTCCCTCCCTTCATTCCTTCCTCTCTTCGCAGTCAGGATCTCACTTCTTTTCCCTGTGTGGTCTCAGAAAAGTGGAGAACAGGGGCCCTTATTCCATCTGACTCCCAAGGCAGAGGTCTCAGATACTTTGTTAGGGTTTTGTTTTTATAATTGTTTATCTGTACGTTCTTTTCCTTTTCACAGTCCGGCAGCTTCTTTGAGTGTGATTATTCAAGTCAAAAACAGTTGGCCATATCAGGCTAATCATATAGAAAGTTTTCTGGCATTCAAAATCTGACTCTCTGTGTGTGTGTATGTTTGTGTCTACATATGCACACGTGTTGTGGTTTCAGCTAAGCTGCATTTTGAGGAGCTGGTAGTGACACCCGATAACATCTACCTGCAGAACCACAGCTTCGTATCTGACTCAGGACAGCTGACTCAGGAGCTGTATCCTATAATGGTCAAGTCTGTATTTTTTGAAAGAAACAAAGACCTGGGTTCCAATTTCTGTTCTACCATGACAGAAAGTGGTGTCATCTTTCTGTGTGTCAGGCCCAACGTCTATAAGCTAGCGATGTTATTGCCTGCATCGTTGGCTTGCCATGAGGATTAACTAGGGCTGAGTGTGGCATTTCTGCTGCACTGTGATATGACTAGTATCTCCCTCATCTTCTGTCTCCACCTCGGCCCTCCCAGCCCCATACAACGTGCTGTTATTTGAAGTCTGTGCAGGTCATTGCAGGTGACGGTCTTGCTTGCGAGGGTGGGAGATGCCTGGATGGATTTGAGTCTGGTCCTGTGAGACTGAGTGATTGTGCCCCAGGATAATGAGATGCCGAAATTAGAGCCAAAACTGCCTCCCATTTGTGTGGGGAATGAGAAAGCCATAGAAGCTTCTGGTGAGTCAGATTGAGAAGGAAGTGCACATTTAAGGACAGAAGAAGGCCGAGGAGCTGTGCCAGGAAGTTTCCACAGCTGTGGCTCAGGAATGGCTCTTCTCAGCTTTCTTAAGTAGCATCCCACCTGAACTAGCCAGCCCTCCTTCCGAGGCAGTCTGTTTTTAACAATTCTTGAAAAGCCAAAAACTTCGTGTGACTTGGTGAATGGGACAAGAAAGATGCTATGAGCCTCAAGAAGTAGATATTAGTATTCCTATCTTATGGATGAGAAAACCAAGGCTCAGAGAGGTGAGGCCACTTGCCCAGTGTCACACAGCTTAGGATCTGAATTTGGATCTATTTATCTGCAAAGCCCAGGTTATCCTGCTTAACCATACTGCAGTCCACTAATGCTGGGTCCATTAACAACATGAGAATACACCCATGTTTTGCTAAGGTGGGCTAATAAGGACCATTGGAAAGTAGTTCTTTAAGACCAGGCTATTGGAGGGGGGCATATACTCAAATTCTTCAGCTTAATTTCAGGTTCCTATGTAATCCCCAACAGGCCAGCTGTAAGCACTTACGATATCCTGATAGGAGGAGGGCGCATAATTACTGCCGACATTTATTGAGAGTTCATTATGAGCCACCTCTGTCCCAAGCACCCATGTCACAGCCTATTTAAGCCTTACAATAACCTTAAGGGGTCAGAAGCTATTGTTTAGCACCATTTTGCAGATGAAGAAATAGAGACATGGAGAGATGAAATCTTGCCCAAGACCACGCAGCTAGAAATGGCAGAGCTGGGATTTGAATCCAGGTGGTTGGTATGGGCGTGAAGAGTATGTTCCTAGTCCACGTGAGGGGAGCCTCTCCTGATTGAAAATATGAACAGGGCCAAGCGCAGTGACTCACGTCTGTAATCCCATCACTTTGGGAGGCCGAGGTGGGCGGATCACCTGAGGTCAGGAGTTCGAAACAGCCTGACCAACAAGGAGAAATCCCGTCTCTACTAAAAATACAAAATTAGCCAGGCATAGTGGTGCATGCCTGTAATCCCAGCTACTTGGGAGGCTGAGGCAGGAGAATCATTTGAACCCAGGAGGCAGAGGTTGTAGTGAGCAGAGATCGCACCATTGCATTCCAGCCTGGGCAACAAGAGCGAAACTCCATCTGAAAAAAAAAAAAAAAAAAGAAAAAGAAAATACGATAAATATGATGAACAGGCACACAGACATCAGGCCAAAAGTGATGTCTCAGCAGGCCTTGTGCTGGGCTCTTTACCTTTTGTGTCTGCATATAACCCTCACAACAAGTCGATAGGGCTACTGACATGAAGAAACTGAGGTTCAAAAAGTTGAATGACCTGGAGAGTCGTGCAGCAGCAGAGCCGAAGTTTGAAGCAGAATTGTGACTTTGGCTTGCCTCACCTGGAGCAAAATTGCCTTCCAAAGCCCGAGGTCTGTCCAATCCCCCAGGGTGCCCCTTGGAGGTCAAGAAGGAGAAATCCATCCCTCTTGTGACAGAGCTGCCACACTGGACAGTTGGCTGGCTGAAAAAATCTAGTCTCAGAAACCCCCACCACACCCCAATGCACCGATGATTGGCAGGCTTCCTTTGTGTGAACTCTGCTCATTGCAGGTTTTCATTTTCAGTGATGTCCCTGACAGCTTTAGTGAGATGATTGTAGGGTAGAAGACTGTAACCTTTAAAGGTTTGGTAAAATCTCTGCAAGTGGGAGGTCTGTCATCCTCCGGGGCGTGTTGAAGTGCCTGCTTATAAATGTTTCTTTGCAAACCCTGGTTTCTGAGCACTCCAGGTGAGGAATGCCTAAGTCAGGCGATGGCAAGGATGCACAGGGAGGAAAATCAGGAGAGAGGATGAGGTAGGAGTGCAGGACTTGGGCTCCACAGAGCATCAGGGAGGAAGAGAGGCAAGAACCAAGGATACATCCCGGGTTTGGGGCATCTGAATGAGTGGGAGTCTGGAAACAAGGAGGGACCGTTCAGGGGCTGAAGAACTGAGAAGACAATTCTACATCCACACTGAAGTTCCTTACATAGACCTTACGGAAAATGAATTCTCTACCCAGCCACCTCAGTGTGCCTCTAAGCCCATGACTGTGGTCCCTGGGTCTGTGGCCAGCATTCTGGCCAGAGAATTTTCCCTTTGTGTCCCTGGAGATCTAATTCAGGATCTGGATTTGTCTTCCTGCTCTTTGCCTCTATTTTCTCTATTCCCAGGGGACTCAAAGGACATTTAAGCTGATGCTTGCCTGCCCTCCTCCTTCCTCTAACATTTCCCCTCTACTCTTTACTTCTGAGCACTGGCCGGCCTGGGTCTCATGTACACTTCTGGGGATCCAAGCCCAGGAAATGCAGACCCCTGCCAGGCACTGTCCCTGCTTTAAGATCCTCACGGCCCAGGGGCAAGTCTGCAGATGCAAGTGACTCCAGGATCAGGAGAAGGACCAAAGGGATCAGAGGGAAGCTGGGAAGTGCATGGCTATCCCACCAGAGAGGCAGGGAGGCACCCCAGAGAAGGCTGGGTGGATGGGGGCCCGGAAGGTGAGCACAGACTTCCCAGGCAGAGCGAGTGAGGAAGGAAGGTCCCCTGGGCGGAGGGTAGCCATGCTCCTCCTGTGCCAAGGCAGGGAGATGGGGAAGAAAGCTGCATGTTTGAGCATAGGCGAGGGAGTGCCTGTGACTGGAGAGTAGAGTGAATGTAGACGAGTGGAAAGAAAAGTGGCTTAAAGATCATACAAGCTCCCAAATATCTTTTGGAAAAATTTTGGCATTTCCCATGAGTCAGTATCTCCCAGAGTATGTGTAGTTTGAGAAACACGCAGAGAATGAAGCTGCAGCACTCCTTAAATAGTCGGTGTCTGGCTGGACGCAGTGGCTCACGCCTGTAATCCCAGCATTTTGGGAGGCCAAGGCGGCAGACCACTTGAGGCCAGGAGTTGGAGACCAGCCCGGCCAACATAGTGAAACCCCGTCTCTACTAAAAACGTAAAAATTAGCTGGGCGTGGTGGCCCAAAATTAGTTAATTGAGAGGCTGAGGCAGGAGAATTGCTTGAACTGGGAGGTGGAGGTTGCAGTGAACCAAGATGATTCCATTGTGCTCCAACCTGAGCAACAGAGCAAGATTCTGTCTCAAAAAAAAAAAAAAAAAAATTGCAGTGTCTGATTCCCACTCCCAGAACCAAAGAATTAAAACCTCAGAGGATGAAGCCTAGGAATCAGCATTTTTTATGAGCCAGAATAAGCACTACTCATTCGTATACGCAATGGAGAGCCATGGGAGGTTTCAGGCTGCAGAGTGATGAGGTTAGCTCTGCATTTTAGATCCCTAGGAGGGGGCATGATAGGAAGCTGTCACTAAACCAGTACCCTGTGCACCAAAGGAACGGCAGAGGTTAATAGGTCGGACAGGTGGGAGCTTCTCTTCCCAGCTCCCCAGGCCAAAGCCCCAGATGATGGGGACTTCTAGCACCTACCTAGCTTCAGCACAGCTGAGACCCGTGGGTAACCCCAGACCACACAGCCAGGGCAGCCACAATGGACAATCACAGCCCAGCAACAGTGGTGCCATTTCTACAGCTTAGAATGTGCATGGTATCCCTTACATTCATACAACGCCTTGGCCCTGCACACTAACAATCTTGAAATTAATGTAGAAGAGAAAACCCTAGGAAGTGGGGCTTGAAGTCAGGTGATGAGTTTCCCTCATCCTTGTCCCAAAAGCCTCTGGCTATTCTGGGACATAAAATTTGTCTGCAGAGATTGCCAGCAAACCGAGGCCCTGGGCTGTGATCCTCCAGCTGGACTCTGCCTTACTCTCTAGAGATTTCCTGGTCTGCAGTGGAGGGAACTAGGAGGAAAACCCAGCAGGGCTTTGCTCCAGCCTAATCAGTCCTATTTTTATGTTTTCTTTGTTAGGCAATTGTGCAATATTGCATTTGTGCTCAGTGTCCTGTGACTAAAGGCATCACTGAGAGTTAGTAAACAGTTGTTCTGGTTATCTATGACTGAGTATAAACTACCTTAAAACTCAGAGACTTAAAAGTGTATTATGCTTCTGTGGGTTGACTGGGCACAGCTGGGTGGTTCTTGCGTAGAGTCTGTCATGATGGTGCTGGGGCTGCTGTCATCTGAAGGCTCGACCGGGCTGTGTGTCAAAGCTTGCTCAGTCACAGGACTGGATCCTCTGTTGTGACAACTGGGACTGCCATGACTGGCCAGGGACTTCTCTCTGCATGTATCCTCTCCACATGGCCAGCATGGGGACTTCCTTACACTTTGGCAGTCTTGAGATAGTCAGATTTATCACATGATGCAAGTATTCATAGGGACCCAGATGGAAATTTCAAAGCTACCTAAGTCTCACTACTGGAAGCTCCTCAGTGTCAGTTTCCAGTGGCCAAAGGCAAGACGCATGATTAGCCTACATTCAGAGAATGAGGACTGAGCCAGAGGGTGAAAACTCACAGCCATGACCCGTTGCAGATGAGCTACCACACCTGTACCTAGAGGGTTTATTGAATATTAAATGAGAAAAGATTTGTTGGAGTGCTGCAGTGTCAGAACCTCAGGCAGCATACGATAAGGTCCAACAAGCAAAAGTATCTCCAACCACAGATATAAATAATGCCCAAGTGTTTCCAGAATTCATTTCCAATTATTCTTTACCAGAAACTGGCAAAACGATTTGCCAAATGGGACAAAGATAATTGCTTCTGTTCTACACAAACAAAATTCCTCCTCTGTTTTTCTTTCCTTTAGTTTCAGAATCCTTTTTTATAATTATTTCTACATGTTGCCAGTGTTAAAAAAAATGCAAATATTTCAGAATCGTGTAAAGAAGGAAGCCTCTCCTTTTTCTTTCAGCTCTCATTTTTAACCCTCCAGAAGTAACCACTGTGAATTCTTGGCATGTCCTCTCAGAAATGTGCTGTATATTTACAAGCAGAAAAGAATTCTTCGTAACACAAATAACCTGACATTCTATGTAAAATATTTGAATTCATGTGTGCATATGTGTGCATTTGTGTGTATGTTTACTTAAAATATATACTGGTCATTGTTTTACATGAGTTCACAGAAATTGTCCTCATTCTTTTTCACTGGCGTCACAGAGCTCCATGGCATGGGTGCACCATCATTTTGTCTTCAACTAGTCCTTGTTTATGGGTATTTAGTTTCCAGTTTTTGCTGTTAAGGATATGACTCCCCACTTTCTTGTGTCCCATGCTGGTTGTTTTCTTATTTGTCTCTATGACTGTCTAATTCAAGACGGTTACTTCTTTGTATCTGAGTTGCAATCACTTGCTGCAGAGTGAGTTGCTAATTGTAGAGCATTTTCTTTCTCTTCATTTGCAGCTTCTCTAAGTTCCCTTTAAGGATGAAGTCTTTAGCAGCAAAGTTACCAAGGAGATGGGTGCCCATTGCTATGGCCCTAGATACCTTCTGATTGTTATAGATTTCCCAGGAATTAGGGCACCACGGCACACAGGGTGTTCAGCTCTGTCTCTCAGCTCCCCTTAGGTTCTCCCAACCTGTCCCTTTTCATAGCAGAAGATTTTAGAATACGGTAAGAAACGCTTAGATTTGGAAGTTAAACAGAAGTGGGATCAAATCAAATATTGGCTTTTCCTTTGGTGAGTTCCCACGGGCGAGTCACTCACCCCTCAGAGCCTGTTTCTTCATCTATAAAATAGACCTAAATATAGCTCCTAACTCAAAGGCTGAAGGGTTATGGAGTACACACACACACACACACACACACACACACACACACACACACAGTCTCTCTCTCTCTCTCTCTGTCTCACTTATTTATCTATTTATACACATACACACACACACACACACATAAAGGGTTTACTCACCAAGGTACCACATGTCCAGCAAGTCTTCTATGTACACTGACTTTGTAGTTGGGGTGGCCTCCGTGATTTTCATTGAGAAAATTAAGTTGAAGAGCTAAAAGCAGATTCCCTCCACGGCCTGGCAGGGGTCATCTCTGCTGAAACCTTTCATTCTTTCTAACCTTTATTGAGCTCATTCTACTGCAAATACTTATTGGCCTCCTACTTGGAGGGACAGCAGTGTATCCTGCTTAATCATAGCATCCAAGCCAGAACCCCTACAGGCTGCTGGGTGAAAATGTACAAGTATGTAACCACTTTGGAAAGTGGTCTGGCAATTTCTTATGAAACTGAACATAAATCTACACTTTGCCCCCAATAATTCTACTCCTAAGTTTAAACCCAAAAGAAATGAAAGCATACTTCCATAGAAAAAGTAGAACACAAATATTCATAGCAATCTTATTCAAAATAGCAAACATAGGGATGAGAAGAAACAGCCCAGCTGTCCATCAACAAGAGAATGAATAAATCAACTATGATGTATTCACGCTATGAGAAACTTCTCAGCAATGTAAAGGAACTAACTACAGACACGTGAACAAGGTGGTTGACTCTAAAACACATTATGCTGCACCCAAGGAGCCAGACACAAAAAAGTACATACTGTATGGTTTCACTTCTATAAAGTTCTGGAAGAGGAAACCATATTTACAATTCTAAAAAGTCAGAATAGGGTGGGGGTGGTGGCTCACACCTGTAATCCCAGAACTTCGGGAGGCAGAGGCAGGCTGATCACTTGAGGTCAAGAGTTCGAGACCAGCCTGGCCAACATGGTGAAACCCTATCTCTACTAAAAACACAAAAATTAGTGGGGTGTAGTGGTAGGTGCCTGTAATCTCAGCTACTTGAGAGGCTGAGACAGGAGGATCACTGGAATCAAGAGACGGAGGTTGCAGTGAGCTGAGATCACACCACTGCACTCCAGACTGGGCGACAGAGCAAAACTCCACCAAAAAACAAAGAAAGAAACAAAAAACCACCTCAGAACAGTGGTTTCCTGAGACTGTAAGGAAACACTGTGGGGTGATGGAAACATCTTATGCCTTGATAGCATTTGTGTTTCACGGGTGTATACCTTTGCTGAATTTCATTGAATGGTACAATCAAAACTTGTGCGTTTCTTTCCATGTAAATTTTACCCCAAAAAAGAACTGTAAATGAACGTTGAACTCTAATTAATGATATCCATGCTGGGCTGTTTAGATGTGGAGTGTACTGATGTCTGCAACTTGCTTTGAAATGAAGCAAAAAATAAGAGGGGCTGATGGGTGAGTAGACAGATATGTGGTAAAATAAATACAGCACGATGCTTAAAAGTGCAGAATCTAGGAGGTGGGTACACGGGTGTCCACTGTAGCTTTTTTCTTTTTTTGTTCCGATGTTCTGTATGTTTGAATTTTTTCTGATCAGAATGTAGAGGTGAGAAAGACTTCAGAGCCCCATTGCTTGGGTTTGAATCCTAGCTCCACCCCTGATTAGCTCTGTAACTTTAGACAAGTTACTCATTCTCTCTGTGCTGTACCTGCTTTTTCTCCATCTGTAAATTGGGGATAAAATCATTGAGCTCTTCTGAGGATAAAATGAATGATCAGATGTGAAGCATGTGGAACAGTACCCAGCTCAAAGTAAGCACTCAATAAATTCTTTCCTTATCCAGAAAATACACTGAGATGTTAACTGTATGCCTCTGTGAAGGGCTATATCTGTATAATCCTCCCTAACATTTATCCCAAGAGAATGTGTTGTAGAGGAATGTGTTGGATCAGTTGTTATTCTCCTCGAACCTTAATTTCTTCAACTTAAAAATGGGAATAATTAAACTGCTCTGGGCTTCTAAGAGAACTCAATAAAATGACATAAATAAAAGCAATTGAATCAGGGTTCAATAAATGCTCACTGAATCTCTCTTTCCTAAACCTAACTTCCCCTGTCTACTCACATGGTTAGAGGTGACTTATTGGGTCATGGATGCATGGAGCCCTCTCTGCAGACTTCAGGAAGAGGGTGCAGCACCTAATGATGGGTGCTTGGGGGAGAAGTGGCAAGAAAAGGGAGAATCTTTATCACAAAATACTTGGGAGGCCTTTTTGCAACTCCTCTGAGGCATGTCCCCTCAGCCTCTGGAGCCCTGCTAGCAGTCTATTTAGCCATGAGGCTGGAGTAAAACAAGATTGATTCCAGAGTAACCCCTGGGGCACTATTCAGGCCGATGTAGGACACCACTTATGTAGCATCCCATCCCCTAGATGGGTGGGCCTTTATGTGGGTACATGCCCTGGTAAATTAATAGACCAGAAGAGTCTGTTACAATGTCAGCAGCCATTTGGCCAGCACAATTTCATTGTAAAATGATCAGAGACAGCAGATTTTGCCTTATAGCTACGAGGAGTGGCTTGGCAAAACTTTGGTGTCACCTGTGAGGCAATCTCGTAGGATTTCAGGGGGAAAAAAAGACAATTTACATGAAAAGTTCAAACTGATTTACAGGGCTTCCTAATGCCTGTTATTTCATGATTTCCAGGTCTCTAAATACTTTTCTAATGGGCATTTTGACTTCCTACAGAATAGCCTCAAAAAAAAAAAAAAAAAAAAAAAAGACTCTATGGTCTGGCTTCCTTGGCTTTTAGGGAAGCAATTTCTCATCCTCAATCTTAAAATCCATCTGGGTTTCAAGAGGATTTTAATTCATGCACTGCTGATTCTCTTCTTTCTGACAAAAATGCTATTTTGTCAGAGAAATTTGCAAAAGCCCCAGAGTCTTTCTTAGAGATTTTTTTTAAGTGCTTTGATGCTGTAGGAGTTGAAGGGCCGCTCTGTACTCTGTGTGTATGATTTTTACCTTCCTCTTGGCAACACTTAAATGGAATTTAAATCCCAAATGTCATGAGCTTTGCACAGAGCTTAAACTAGTTAGGGAAGGCTTCTCTGAGTGAGCAAAATACGTGCATGCCCCTCGTTAATGAAGAGATTTAATGGTGGGTTAGGCGGTACAAGGGATTGAACAGTGCCCTTTTCACCCCTGTTTGGCACTGTTCCTGTCACCCAGGTGGCGGCTGACTCCCTCGTCCTCCCAGGCTGGCTCACCCGCTACCAATTCCAGCACAAACCCAGCTGCATCACTAGCTCCCCCAAAATGCTGTCATACCAAATATATTGATATTTTTGTTGTGATTTTTAACTCAAGATTTCACCCATCCCAGGGAAGAATCACATTACATTTCAAACAACATTTGCACATTCACAAGTCCCCACTGAGCACGACCTTCCCAAATCTTCCCTGGACTCTTAGTTGTCAAGACACCTCAGCATCTTTTCTCATCTTGCTGATGTCAAAGGCAATCTTGCAGAGTGGGCGAACCTCAGATTTTGGAGTCAAGAGTGTAGGTTCAAAATCTGCTCTCTGACTACATGGTCGTAAACTAATGACTTCACTTTTCTGCAGCTCTTTCCTCATCTGTAAAATGGAAATAATAATGGTGTCTCTATAGGGTTTTAGAGAAGATGAAATGAGATTGGTCATGTAAGACCTTTACAACAGTACTCTCTGTCCATACACTTAGAATGCAATTAGTAAATGAATAGATTAATGGAAGCACCCAATTTAGAGAGCAGCTCTGCTAAGCAGTGTAGCTAGAGAATGCCACTTAAAACATTTCTCTCCTGAGAGGAGCTCTGGTAAACAACTTTCTCCAACCCATTTCATATGGAGAACCAAGGCTGTGTGTATATTGGGTGTCTTGGAAAGGGATCACATGAACCTACATTAGCTCATTTGTGAATTCCTCTTCCTACCCTATTTTAATGCTAGGGTGCAGAGAGCAGCATCTCCCATCTTGGTTTTTTCTGGGACTCCCAGAACAGGGTATTTAGCCTAGCTCACAGTCAGTAGTCAGGCCTGAAAGACAACCTCTGTGGAGGCAAACTTGATAAATGGCTTTGGGATCCTTTGGGAGGCAAAGTGCTATTCGAATGCCATTTTGGATGAAGTTCATCCTCCGGAGCTGAGTTAGAGACTGGGAAAATCCATCACTTAGTAGCAGCTGGCCCTGATCAGAAAGAGACATGAGACTGTTATTGTGACCTTGGGGACACAGAGTTGAAAAAAGACCCTGAAGGCAGAGGTGTCTGTAAATAACAATCTGCTCTCTGTTGTGTGAGGACAGCGTCGGGGCAAGAGCCCAGGATCTGCAATTAGACTCAAGATAGAATCCCAGCCAGGCACAGTGGCTCACACCTGTAATCCCAGAAATTTGGGAGGCAGAGGAGGCAGGATTGCTTGAGCCCAGGAGTTCAAAACCAGCCTGAGCAATGTTGTGAGACCCCATCTCTACAAAAAATAATTTCTTTAATTAGTTAGACAGGGTGGTGCATACCCATAGTCCTCGCTACCCAGAGGCTGAGGCAGAAGAATTGCTGAAGACAGGAAGGTTGAAACTATAGTGAGCCCTGATTGTGCCACTGCACTCCAGCCTGGGTGACAGTGAAAACCTCTCTCAAAACAAAAAGAAATAGACTCCTAGCTTGGCATGGACTGGTTGTGTGACCTGGAGCAAAAATCTTAATCTTTCCAAGCATTGGTCTTCTCAGCTACAACACAAAGGCTCCAAATCTTATTCTCCAATGTTTTTGCAAAGATTAAATAATTGCCACGTAGAAAACACTGAGTATAGTGTCAGCACAAGGTAAACACTGAATAACTAGTGGCTATTGTTAAAATTAGTTAAGATCATGACTCCGAAAATTATTCTGAAGACTTAAACCTACATATTTTACATTTATAAAATGTAAAGCTGCACAGACTCCCTTCGGGTAGAAAATGACACATTCCTTTGCCAATCTTATTTAATCGATTTGCCTGTCTGTCTATGATACACTGGCATATGTGAGTTTGTGAGCACAGCATGTATATGTATGTAAATATCCACATGTACTGGGGTCTACACAGATGCACAAGTGTAGGTGTCATAATATTATACAAATAGTAATGATAATAGTCATTCATTACATGTTTAAGTGCCAAACACTATGCTATATAATGTACACACACATTTTTTTCTATTCTATCAAAAATGTAATGCAATATAAGTGCTTTTGTTGAGTGCCAGATGTCTGACTCAGTATCATAATTTCCTTTTTACAAATGAAGTAATTGAAATCAAGATGGATACAGAAGTAGGAAAACTTACATTAATATCAGAACAAAGTTCAAACTCAAGCCTGAATTCATCTCTAAAGCACTGTTGCTATTAACTCAATTTTCTGACTTGAACAGCTGACTGAATAAAAAAATGAATGTATAAATTGCTGGCTAGATGGTTGGTTGGAGGGATGAATAGGTGGGTACATGGGTAGGTGAATGGTTAGGCAGATGCTAGAGAATACATGGATAGGCAGATGAGTGAATGGGTGGGTGGGTGGGTGGGTGGATGGATGGATGGATGGGCAGACCAGCGGCTGAGACAGTGAACAGGTTTGGGTGATAAGGGTGATGAGTTCAGCTTTGAAAATGTTGACTTTGTGGTACTAGATAGATTAATAATGACTGTGTCCAAGAACCAGAGGAACATAGGGACCTAGAAAGCAAACACATTTTCTGGGCTAAAAGTATAGAATTTTAGCATTTAATTCACCTCCCTGAAACTCTTTGCCTTTCTGAAGAAAAAAAAAAAAAAAGAAGAAGAGTGAGAATACTTTCTTTGAAGAATTTTTGCAAATGTTGCATTTCACATCAGGGTAGGTTTTCTGGATGTCTCCCAGCTGACAGGGCTCAAATGACGAGACGAACAACTCACAAAAATCACTATAATGAGGCTTGCTTTCTTGTGCATGCAATGCCCTGTATTTGAGCATGATAAAAGTCATGGCCTGGAGCAGATGACTATGGAAAAGAGAGACTGAGCCAAGATGATGAGGGCACAGGTTTAGTTGGTCCATTGCATTGTGAAAACTCCATATGGCTGAGTCCCACCACCCACAGATGGCAAGAACATCTGGACTCACTTTGGATCCAAATAGTCAGTCTCTTTTGGCACCTACTTGGCCTAAGATTGGGTTCAAATTAGTTTTGGAACTTGGGTTTCCCCTGAGATCTTATGACTTCTTCATACAGGAAACCATTTTGCTTTCACATTCTATCACGATATTTTGATTTTGTTCAAGTAACTGAATATTAACTGAGTTGGAGCTTAATCAAACTGAAGAAATGGAGTAGGAACAAACCATGTTATCAAATGCCTGAGGCCATGAGGATATCCCAGAAGGCAGAAAGCAGAGAGCTCACAAAAATAAAATAAATAAAATAAAATAAATAAACCTTGAGAAAGTCAATGGGAAGGGAAACATTTCTTTTGTTGATAAGGGAAAATTCCACAAATAGAAAAGACCCTTGAAGAAAGGATTTACTGCATAGTGGGAAAGAGATATGGCTTGAAATCTAAAGAACACAGGTTATTTCTAATTTCTAGTTCTTAACCCTGACACTGAGAGGCTCTGGGATCTTGAGCAGGGAACCAAGACCCTCTGACCTTCAACTGTCTCATCGGTGAAATGAAGATATCTACGTTACTGAGGTCTTTTGGGGTTAAAATGACAGAAACCCAGCTCAATGTGGCTTAAGAAAATGTGAGGGTGTACTGGGCCTTTCAAACTCCTAGCATGGCAAAGTCAACTGGATCCAAGGACTCAAGCATCATCGCAACGCTCCTTCTTCTCTAATCTATATTTCTCTGCACATCTTGGCTTTTTTGCTTTTAGAACTAATATTTCCAGATAAACTGGAATGGAAAGGACTAGAGCCCTTAGACACTTCTCCCCATTTTCAGCAGCAGAGAGGAAAGGATTCTGCCCTCAGTTCCCTGGGAAGAAGTCTGATTACCTTAGTGTGGCTAATACGCCTGTTTCTAGATCAACATTCCTAGCCATGCCTTGGGGATTTAGGGTCTTAGAGGAAGGTCACAGCTCATCTTTTGACCACCTGTTAGAAGCTGGCAGGAGGAGGAGGTGAGATGGGAGTCCGTAGGGTGGGCATATTGGTCCCAGAAGCGAAAGGCACTGAACAGATAAAATAGTAAATACTTATTACAGGTTCTTTCATCACAGGATATGGAAAGAGTTAAATTTCATAACAGATACAAATGTACTATATGAATGTCACTCTGATAAAGATAATAGTATGTTATTAGTATCTTGTTACTTAAAATATTAATAAAATAATAGAAAATTACCAAAATGAGAGGTAGGTACATTTTTCACAGAGGATGTAAAGAAAGTATTATTACCAAGTAAGGGCCACAATCAACATTTGGTGATATTTCAAGAGGTTGCTGTCTTTCTCACCATGATATTATGATATATAATAAATATATATGTTTTTTGATCTTTGTGCCCAGTTTCTGACACAGAGCTCCTAAAGCCTTTCTGGTTTCCTGAGTGATGGAAGTCACTGGCACAGAGCTCCTAAATACCCTGCAATCTCTCCTGGGTGATAGGAGCATAGGTTTTTCTGAGATGACTCTTTGTGGGCCCTTGGATTGAAGGCTGTCACCAGAAAGACCAAGTCATGATTGGGAACTTGGAATTTTCAGCCCCAATCCCTCTTCTGAAGAGGTGAGAGGAGCTGGGAATTGAGTTCATAATCAATCATGCCTATGTGACAAAGTCTTCAGAAAAATCCCTAAACAATGGAGTTTAGAGAGCTTCCAGGTGGCTGGACGTGTGGAGGTGCTGGGAGGGTGGGACACCTAGAGAAAGCACGGAGTTTCTCACCCCTTTCCCCAGATCTTACCTTTCATACTTCTTCATCTGGCTGTTCATCTGTGTTCTTTACCAAATAAAAAACCATTAAATGTGTTTCCTTAAGTTTTGTGAGTCACCCTAGCAAACTATTGAACACAACTAAGGGGTCATGGGAACCTCAAATCATAGTTACCTAGAAGTGCAGGAAATAACCTGGAACTTGTAGTTGGGGCCTGATGTTGGGGTGACATTACAGGACTAAGCTCTTAACTTGTGGGATCTGGGCTAACTTTAGTTAGAGTCTGAATTGAATTAAACTGAATTGAATTGAGTTGTGTTGAGCTGAGCTGAGCTGAGCTGAGTTGAGCTGAGTTGAGTTGAATTGAATTGAACTGAGCTGAACTGAATTGAATTGAACTGAATTGAATTGAATTGAATTGTAGGACACTGTCTTAGTCCATTTGTGCTGCTATAAAGGAACACCTGAGGCTGGATAGTTTACAAATAAAAGATGTTTATTTGGCTTACAGTTCTAACGTCTGGCAAAGTTTAAGATTGGGCATCTGATGAAGGCCTCAGGCTGCTTCTACCTATGGCAGAAAGTGAAGGGGAGCCAGCATGTGCAGAGGTCACACGGTGAGAGAGGAAGCAAGAGAGAGCAAGGGGAAGTGCCAGGCTCTTTTTAACAACCAGCATTCATGTTGTTAAACTAATAGAGTGAGAACTCACTCATAACTGTGAGGACAGCACCAAGCCATTCATGAGTGATTCACCCTGATGGCCCAAACACCCCTCATTAGGCCCTATCCAACAGTGGGGATTAAATTTCAACATGAGGTCTGGAGGGAAACCAACCAAACTGTAGTAGACACCTAGTTTACCTCAACTGGAGAATTGCTTCATGTGGGGGTAAACCCACACACATTTTGGTGATCAGAAATGCACTATAATGCATCTTGAGAGGATGGTGCCGGAAAATAGTTTGGTGGTTTTTTTTTTTTTTTTTTTCCACTAAACATCCACCATGAGAAATAAAGATATGGTCCAGAGTACACAGAGATGAGCCTTGCCTTTGAACCAGAGCACCAAACTGGGGGCCATTTATTCAACCAAACTGCCTGAGTGTCAAGTCTGTTTCAAGGTCAGTGCTGCACTGAAGGGCAGCAATAAACTAGGATTTACCCTTTCCCCAGTCAGCCCACAGCCTAGAGGGGAGAATGATGAAAATGATTACTGTAGTTCTGTGTGATACAACGCTTGAAAAAGAAATGCTCTGGGCACTGTGGCCATATTCATGGGGCCAGCCCAGTAGTCCATCCACGTTAACACTACCGCATAAGACCAACAAAGAAGGCTTGGAGAGACTGTGTTTGCCCCCTATGTAGGGACACCATGCATTTGATTTGGGTTTGCCAGGGACAGTCTCAGTTTTTACCTGTTGATTTGGGTTAATTATCAATATCCCTCTCCACCTTCCCTTCCAAAAGTGACACAGCTTAAACAATAGGTCACCCAATCCCTACGGCTGTCAACTACTATTCTGGGTAGCTATGTTTCAGGCACTTCAGATATAATGAAGAGGGTGCCGGCCTGGGAGTCAGGTAGGTCTAGGTTAAAATCTCAGCTCTGCCATATATATGCTATGTGATCTTATAAAAGATATTTCAGTCTCCTGAGCCTAAAACTCCTTTTCTACGAAACGAGCAGCCTATTCTGCATGGAGAAGGATTTTGTATATGAAGGTTGCAGAACAGATTGTAAATCCCTACTCAAATAATAGTTGCACATCCCAATAGATGGCACTATCATCAGTCCCGGGCCTCACTCAGGTCAAAACCCTAAGAGAGTTAAATCTTAGATTATCTTTTCTGCCCAGTCTCCAACATTCAATCCATCTACAAGTTATAACAACTTTATCTCCCATATTTATCCTCATGATGGTGACACTTTGGGCTCAAAGAAGAAAGGCTGCCACAAAGCGTATTATATCATCTTTTGAAAGCCACAGTAACCTCTGACTTCAGTGTCTAAGCAATTTGGGCAAACACCATGGATTGCCTGACGCCTGCATCACAATCATCTTTTCCATTCAAGTTAGAAAGAAAGATATTCGGGGACTCTCTACACATGTGTCCTTCCCAGACTCCCACCACTTCTTAGGGCAAATAATGCCCTTAAAAGTGCAAGTATTGAGCTCAGCTCTTGCAGATGATCTAAAAACACTTTAGGGTCACTTTTTTTAAACCATAGATGAATATTCCAATGGTGTCATGTGTTCCTGCTAAGCATTATCCACGTCTCTTTTTACCTCGTTGTTCATTTTCCCTTCAAATCAAGAGAGATTTCTCTACATCCTCTCACTCTCCAAAACCATCAAAGGAAGAAAGAGAAGAAACCCAAAAAAAGTGTGCTATTAGTATGGCAAAGTGGAATAGCCCTCACTCAGCTGTCCGGAAACCCAGTTTCCAGCCTTGTTTTTCTTGGGCTGTTTGTATGGACTTGAACATATCCTTTCCCACCTGAACCTCAGGTTTTCCAACTGAAAGGAGAGTGGAGCAGGATTCAATCCTCTCTAATGATCTTCTGGTTCTGTTTCATAGTTAATGACTGCGGCGAATTGGAGAACAGTTGGAAGAACTTCTAATATTCGCTTAAAAAGGTATATCTGGCTGTTTCTCTTGCTTTCACCTAAACTCTCATGTTCATCATGCTATACTGTTGGTTTCTTTCAACTGGTGTAATGGGTATGGATTTCACCTTCAAACTCAGGCAGGAAAAAGTGGGACTTTATTTTTCTATGACCAAACTTAGCTTCTATCTTTGAGTCCCTATTTCCTCTGGATAGTAGGAAACATAATTTTGCCAATTCAGGGTAAGCTCAGTCACTTCTGAATTTTCACCATCGCATTTGTATCCATTTACATTTCTCACTCTCCGTTTTTTCTTTTCCTTCTTCTGAGGAAGATCTAAATGTGGACATCTTACATGCCACCCTGGCATCCGGGGAGAGGCACCCATCCCCAGCTCTGTGAGGACATCTACTGTCATGTAGAGCACTCACCTGTACTTGATTTACTGGTTTTAGTTATTCTTGGTACATTTGCTTATCAGGAGTCCACATCAACACCCACAATCCCTTCAGTTTTCCCAGGACAGAGGCACACGGGGCTCTCTGCATCTCCGTTTCCCTGGCCACAAGCCATGTCTTGAGTCTCTGACCTACCTAGAGCTGCCCTGCAGCAATTGCTGGTCTTTATATCCAGGCTAGTGCTGAGCCTTTGCAAGGCTGTCTCCTCCCAGAAAGACAGATGAGAGTCTAGCTGATCTTTGTTTCTGAACATGCACCTGAGGCTTCTGTGGTTCTCCTCCTGGGACTCAGACTGGGAGACCTATCTTGGGGTCCTCTTAGAAACACTCATCTATGCCTCACTTTCTTCACTCCCCTCCTACTTCCCTGCCTCACCTCCCCTACAGGATGTTTGCCAAGTCTGGGGTAAAAGGCATGTGCATTCCCAGTCTATGTTTATGAAACAAATGTTTTACAGTACAATGGCTTTTTAATTTACGTAGTCAAATGTTTTAACAAAGAAGAAGAAGAAGGAGATGAAGAAAAAGAAGAAGAAGAAGAAGAGGAAGAAGAAGAAGAGGAGGAGGAGGAGGAGGAGAAGAAGAGGAAGAAGAAGAAGAAGAAAAAGGAAGAAGAAGAAGAGGAAGAAGAAGAAGGAGAAGAAGAAGGAGGAGAGGAAGAAAAGAGGTAGAGGAAAGAAAGAAAGAAAAAAGAGAGAAAGGGGAGAAGAGGGAGGAGAAGAAGAGGGAGAAGAAGGAAAAGAGGGAGAAGGAGGAGGAGGAAGACTAGGAGGCAGCATCATTTGTCTCAAACTTCCAGACTCTTGCAATTATAAGCCTTAATTTTAAAGAAATTTACTCCATTATGGGTGTCTAGAGCTTGTTTTGGAATCTTCTATCAATTATTTTTCTTGGCTGTAGATGATCTCCTCCTGAGCAACAGGGCCATGTTCCCTGGACAGTGGAAGTGAACGCGTACAAGGAGGTGAAGGAGCAAGAGACAGAAGGCAGCTCCGGCTACTGTCTCGATATTATTGTGCCACCACCATAATTGCCTGCCTTGCCAGTGATCCCTGAGCCCCTTACAGACAAATTAGTCATCATGATTGTCCTGCTCTGAACCTCCAGGCCTGGCCCAAAGACTGAGTGTGCAGATTAAATTTCTTAGAATAGCTCAGACATAGAACATTGTGTCTCCTCTTCACATTTTCTTTGACCTGAGACCTTGTCATTGCATTTTTAGTTTCTCCAAGAAACAAAGGAAAAAACAGGGAAATAGTCACTTTCTTTTCTTTTCAGAGTAACATGACAAAGAAGTTGTATCTGCCTTTATCTGGTCATAGAATATGCTCTTCAGCATATTTACCTGCCCTCTGTGATGCCTTCTCTGAAGGATTAGCAATAAAATGTCATTTATGAAAAGTGTTGTGCATCCAGAGTACACACTGAATTGTCTGTGCAGAGGATAACTGTTAGAGGAGATTTACATTGATGATCACTTTAAAGAAAAAAAAAAGAAAGAAAGAAAGTTATTATCAGGGGTAATGAAAAGAATGGGGCATCCAGGGAGGTGTATCCAGAGAGCTAGCAACAGGCATGAGCCAAGGCAATGTAAAGGAGAATGGGTCATGGGAAGGTGGCCCTAAATTTGCCTTCACTGAAAATAATTGCGTCATCTTAACCTTATGGGTGAGCATGGATTCTGGTGCTAAAAGCCAAGGACTTTCCCCCTGGGATCCAGAACCTAAGCTGACTAACATCAAAATTGTAATTCTTTTACCCCTTCCGTTTCAGCACTTTCCCCCATGAAGGCAAATAGAGGTCTCCCCCTTTCCTCACCAGAATCCCCAGTTCCTTGGCGTTCCTCCTGATCTCCACTCTGAACCTTCCTGCCCTGTTCCTCCAGCCACTCTAGTGCCTCTGACTCCTTCTCCTTCAACCCCTCAATGTGCTAAAGTCTTTCCCAGTTTAAAACCACTCTCCCACTACCCTGCCTGGCCTCCTAGCTACTGTACTCTCTACTGAAGAGTAGTCTACAATGACACTCATCACTGCCTCTGCTCTGATCTCTTCAGCCCACTGCAGTTCTGGCTTCTGGCTTTTGGGTCTAGAGACTTAGGGCCATAGACCGTGAGCCCCACAGGACAAATCATGTCTCTCCTGTTCTCTTTGACTTTCAGCACAGGGTCTGGCAACCAAGAAATATTTCATAGATGCACAGGTGCCTGAGCAGGCGCATGTGTGACCATCTGGCTGGCTGGTTGAGCTACTGGGAGGTCCATTCAAGGTAAATCTCTCAGAAGAGATTTTAAACTTGTTAATATTTTAAACTTACAACAGAAGAGAGAAAAAGCAAATTATATTAAAAAGACTTTTTATTAAAAAGCTGAATAGCTAAGTGGCATCTGTCATGCAGTGTAACAAGGACAAAGGTCTTAAAACAGATGGGACTGTTCCCTTGCCTCGGGCAGGCATGTTGCTCTGAGAGATAACTTGGGATCTGGGAGAAGTGCTGGAACGAGGCAGTGTCTCTGAGAATCAGAGCACCATCAGCAGCCAGCAGCTGGTAATGAGGAAGGAGGCAGTGAATTTGAGGCGTCACATGTCCTCTCTGACAATGTCCTTTGCTTCAGTCCGTCCAAGGTGATAGAGAGCTCTGTGCCCTTTGCTGATGTGACACAGGGCTGGAAAAAGCAGGAGAGAGGAAGGATCAGTCGACTCAGTGATGAGGACACACACTGCACACATCTGCAGCAGCGTCTACAGTGCAATGTCACACAGGTGATGCTCTCTCCCTCTGAGCCTCCCTTGTGTCCAGAGAGAGACATAGAAAACAATCCCCAGTGCACAGGGATGTGGAGAAGATAAGGTGAGATCAGCATCCAGAAGCCAGGCCCAGTGCCGGGTGCACGTCTGCTCCCTTCCCACCTTCAGGATTCCTGCTCCCTGAGAACACACAGCGGAGCGTAGTGTTTTAGACTTGGTCCCTTGTGCCAGCCAGAGGTGTGAAGCCTGTTAGCTTTTCATTTGCAATGTTTGGGCAACAAGAATTCCAACTCCTTTCCAGTTTGTATTGCTGTGGACCACATGATTCTGCTACTTGCTATAGGTAGTCAACCTCCTTTCTTCAAAGGCAGGCCCACCAGGCCTGGGATGAGGCCTGCCATGTTCCCCACTGTGTGCTCAACATCTGACATGAAATAAAGACTCCAATTATGTTCTCAATATTCAAGGAATACCCATTGTTTGCTATTGCCTTACAGTTTACAAAATGTTTCTGCTGCACAACGTCATCTAGCACTTAATTGCTGATGAATGAAATGGGCATTATAGCTTGTGGATTGGAGCACAAACTCTGGAGTCAGGCAGCCTGGATTCAAACAGCCCTTCCTGGATATATGACTTTGGGCCAATGACTGCTCTAAGCCTCAGTTTCCCACTTTTAACGTGAGGATCATGTTAGAATCTACTGCACAGGTTTTGTGGCAAAAAATGCAAAGATGATAGATGTAGAGAATGTGGCGTAGTGCCCGGCACATAGCAAACACCCACAGAGGTCACCTGGGCTTGTCACCAGCCTCATTCTACTGATGAGGCCCCTAATTTCCAGAGACTTGAAGTCAACGGTCCAAGGTCACACAGAGAGTCAGGGTCAAAACCAAGACTGGAATCCATAAATTTTTACTCCAAATGAGTTACCCATTCTGTTCTATGATTATAGCAGCTAACATCTGTTGACTATTTCCCAAGTACCAAATTGTGCTAAGTACTTCTGGTGTATTAGCACCTATAATGCCCAAGACAATCCCAGGACAGGTTCTATAATTTACTGATGAGAAACCAAGACCCAGACATTAAAGTAACCTGTCCAGGGCTGCAGAGTTCTTCCGTGGTCAAGCTGGGTGCCCACCCCAGCAGCAGGGGAGCTCCTGTCCTCTTGCTGAGCTGTCTTCCCTTCAGTGTGGGCTGCAGCCTGCCAGCCAGAGACAGCTGGTTGTTAAGCATTCAGGAATTTTTACTGCCTGGCTCTTAAATCACTGTTAGCTAGAAACTGGTCATGGTGGGAGTATAGACACCACAGCAGTTGGCACACGCTGCAAATCAGGGCTTTTGTTGTTGTTGTTGTTAAGCCTGAGGACAGTTTGACAGCCTCCTATCACTACTTATATTTGGGAGATAATTTTTTTTCCAATCCAAAGTTATTCTTCATTGGGAAAACTTAGGGGGAAAATGCACAGATGGTGAAGAGACGTTTTCTCAACCTAACACGGTGGTCTTCTCCCATCAGAGCTGAAAGTGCGTGGACTGGTGATATCATCTAAGGCTTAATTGGTCCCCTGACCATAGATGGCTGCTCAGTTCCCTCACTAATGAAAAGTGTGTCCATCCTTGGCAACTGTCCACCTGCTTCTCAGCCCAAGAAGGTATAAGCTGGTAGTCATAGCACATAATTAATTCATATCCAACAGGCACTCCGTAGAGAAGCCGGCATGTGCCTCCAGCATTTATTTGCCCCACTGGCCAAGCCTCTACTCCATGCTTCTTCACGCCAGGCACTGAGTGAGACACTGGAGGCTCAGAGATGAGTCAACAGTCAACAACGGTCTTGTCCTCAGGGACCTCACAGCCTTACAGAAGAGACTGGCAGAGCAAGAAACAATTTGGGGTCTCTGAAGAAAGTGTTAGACTTTCTACACGCAAGGTACAAGGATCACACTCAGGAGGAGAGAGGACTTGTATCTGAATCAAGGAACCAAAGAAAGCATCACTTGAGTTTGGATATTTGAGTATGAAAGAGCTTAATGATGGCTTCCCAAACAATAAAACAAAAGGGCATTCCGGACAGAGAAAACACTGTGCAAAAGCCAGTAAGGGTATGAGAATCATGTGCTTTTTACATCCTTACGGAAGCTTTAAGTATCTGGAATTCATGATGCAAGCTGGATTAGAGAGGGTAATGAGAGGAGAGAGATGGCTAGAGGCTAAGGTACAAAGGCCTGGAAGATAAGATGTATTAGTAAGGTATCTACTGCTGTGTGACAAAGCATCCCAGAATTGAATGGCTTAAAACATCATACTGCTTGTTCTCTCTGATAGTTTTGTATCCATGATCTGGGCGTGACTCAGTTGGGTGCTTCTGACTCAGGGTTTCCCCTGCAGTGATATTTGATGTCAGTAAGGGCTGTAGTCATCTGAATGCTTGACTGGGGAGGAGGAATTTGCTTACAAAATAGCTCACACACAAGGTTGGCAAAATGGTGCTGGATCTTGGCTGAATGTCTCTGTTCTTCTCCACATGGCCTCCTCACAGAGCTGCTTAAGTGTCCTCACAATGTGGAGGCTTGATTCCTCCTGAGTAGGTGATTCAATGTAGGAGAAGACTGCACTAGGGGTGCCCGCCATGATACCAGGATCATTGAGGGATATCTTGGAGGATGACTATTGCATCAGGTTAGTTTATCTTGTAGCTGATGGGAGGTGTTGGAATGGGAGGCAGGAGTAGAATCGCTTCTTAAACATTAAAAGCTGCCTTGTCAAGTAGCAAGCCAGACTAATGCAATTTACTCACACTGAGCATTGCATCCTGACTCCTGGAAATTCTCAAATAAGTTCCACCACTTGTTGTTTGTCTGACCTTGGGCAAGCCATTTTCTCTCTCCTAGATTCAGCTTCCTATTCTGTAAAATGGGTTTATTTTATCTGTCTCACAGTATTCTTGAAATGTTTAGCAAAATAAGGTATTCAAAAGGTTTAGCACAGTGCCAGGCACGTAGTGTGTTACATAAGGAGTGGTTATTAAGGTTATCAACATGATAGAAATCAACACTTTGAATTGAAGTGAAGGCTGCATATCCATCAATTCCCTAGAGGGGGACAAACAGTTCCTTTGATCCAGGACTTCCAGGCTTGCAAAAGCCAATGACCTACCATTTCACTGTAAAGTGGTGAATTCCATACATGAGCTTCTTTGTAATGTCGAGTAATTTGTACTGCTTTTTGTTTTTGGTCTCAATCTTGAACGAGAAGGATAGAGTTTTATGTCAAAAAGAAGGTTTAATTCTACCGAGATTTCACCCATAGAAGGCCCTCACCAAGGCCTCGGGCCTTTATAAGTGGGCACCATTGATTTTGAAAGTCCCAATGGTGTCACTGGGGACAAGAGTATGATAGAATCTCTGAATCCAGAAATGCTCTAGGACTCCTCTGGTGGAAGATATGAAAGAACAGTGTTCTTACTTCCATGAGCCTTGTTTCCAGCCAATTTGCTCTTCGCTTCTCAGAGATTGGTCCCCTAGGCCACAGGTTCTCCTTTATGGCAGCAAGGTTTGTTAGGCTTTGCCTCAATCTTGGGGCTTTGCTTCTGAAGGACAGGTCTGGGAACTGGCCTTACCCTCAGCCAACCTCAGTGTCCTGCCCTTGACCTATGCATGCCAAGCCTTCCTTGACTCCTTGGCATAATTCCCTTCCTTGCTACGGCTCTTAACTCTTGGTGTTTGGAAGTTTATTGGGGCTGGTGAAGATTTTAAATCTGTGTTGTTTATAACTTTTACACTGTTGGGTGTTTTGATGCTACAGAAATAATACCACAAGCAAGAATATACATGGCATCGTTCTTATAACAGCCAAAGAGAGAGAAGAAACAAAGTTAATGTCCAAACTATGTAAAAGTTTAAATGCTTTATGATACATCTAGACAATTGAAACAAAGCCTGCATTAAAATGAAAGCACCCAAGAGAAAGGAAAGTAGGCGGAGACACAAAGACTTCCACAGGAAAGCTTACAGCATCATTCACAGCAGCCAAAGGTGGAAACAGCTCAGATGCCCATCAAGTGGTGAATGAATCATCAAAATAGGGTATACCCATGCAATGAAAAGATACTCAGCAATCGAAGGAAGAAAATACATGCTACAACATGGATAAGCTTAAAAAACATGATGCTAAATGAAAGAAGCTTCATGCAAAGGCCGTATATTGCATGATTCTATTTATATGAAATGTCCAGAACAGGCAAATCGACAAAGACAAAAAGATTAGTGGTTTCCTGGGGCTGAGGGTTAAGGGAAAGTCACCGTGAGTGAGCACAAGGTTTCTTATAGGGATGATGACCCCTAAAAGATATGTTCTCAAATTGCTTTGTAGTGATGATTGCACAACTCTATGAATGTACTACAAATAACTTGTACATTTATTTGCGTTGTGCACTTAAAATGGGTGAAGTTTATGAAATATAAACTCCACCTCAATAAAATTTTCCAAAAGCAAAAAAGAATGCAGCCAATCTTAGTACGTTAACCTAGGCAGATGTCTAGGATGGCGGTGACACAAAATAGAGCCAATTGCACATTAATGTAGAGAGTGGTATTGAACTTTTTACTTTACAAACAAAAGGGCAAAAATCTGTATATATGTATATTCATTCATATTTGCAACAAAACTTGGAATTTTCAGAAAAGACATAATATTAATCAGGGATCCCTAGAAGGACAGAACTAATGGAATAGATGTACATATGAAGGGGAGTTTATGAAGGAGGATTGACTCACACAGTCACAAAGTAAAGTCCCACAGCAGGCCGTCTGCAAGCTGAGGGGCAGCAAAGCCAGTCAGAGTCACAAAACCTCAAAAGCAGGGAAGCCAACAGGGCAGCCTTCAGTTTGTGGCTGAAGCTCCAGAGCTCCTATCAGATCACTGGTTTATAAGTCGAAGAGTCCAAAAGCGAAAGAACTTGGAGTCTGATGTTCAAGGGCAGGAAGCATCCAGCGCGGGAGAAAGATGCAGGCTGGAAGACTCGGTGAGCCTGCTCATTCCACTTTCTTCTGCCTGCTTTAGTCTAGCCACATTCACAGTTGGTTAGATGGTGCCCACCCAGCCTGAGGGTGGGTCTGCCTCTCCCAGTCCACTGATTCAAATGTTATCTACTTTGGCAACACCCTCACAGACACATCCAGGAGCAAGACTTTGCATCCTTCGAGCCAAGCAAGGTGACACTCAGTGTTAATCATGCACTGGGAACAGCTGAGAGGGGCTGTGAAGGGACACTCGGTAGCCTGGACATTGGCTCTGCCCCTAAAAGCTGACTACACATTTATTCTGCTCCCTTGGTGAATGTTTTATTAATTGCCTATGATGGCTAAAAAAACAAATTGCCCTTACCTTTATGCAAGTTGTTCTTTTAATTGCTAAGAAGCAAATCACATTTTTTGGTTCATTTTTTGGGTTATAATTGTATGCAAAAGACCATCCTTGAACGGTTCATATATGATGTAGATCAGAGAGTTCTCAAGCTTAAGCATGCATCAGAATCACCAGGAGGGCTTGAGAAAATACAAATTGCAAGGTCCCAACTCAGAATCTTTGACCTAGTAAGTTTGGGGTGGGGCCAAATAATTTGCATTTCTAACAATTTTCTAGGTGAGGCTTTTGCTGCTGCTCTGGGTAGCAGACATTGAGAGCTGATGCTCTAAATGGATTAGAAAGTGTAGCTAAGTGTCAAACAGGTGAGTGTTCAGGCTCCAGCTGCACCTCCAAATCACTTGACCTCGGATAAGTCATTTGCCCTCTAACCCCAGTTTCCTTGTTTGTAAAACAGAGATAATGCTATTGGGCATTACCTGAGACAGACATTTGCCTAGCTTGGCACTTTACCATGAGTACCTGTTACCTTCAGCTCTCTCGTGATCCACAGTGCTTGCATACCTAATTAGTAGTCATGGTAATGAACACAGTGGCCAGAACACAGCTGTGGAATAAAATGAAGATAGGAATAAACTCCAGTTCTATGACTTACCTACTGTGAGGACTCCAGTGAGTACATTAGCCTCTTTGAGCTTCATTTTCCTTTTTTTTAAAATAGGGGGACAAAAGCATATCAGCATCTAGCTTACAGTGTTTGGGAAATATCATTGTATGTCTGGCACATGATAAGCACTGGGTAAAGGAGAGTGTTTACTATTGGCACTTTCTCTGGGTCAACAGAAACTGCTGTGCCATAAAGATGAGCCCAAGGGAGGCAAAGTGTGCATAAAGAAGCGGACATTGAGGGGAACAAATAAATATCCACAAAGCTTACATTTTGAAGTTATAAGCCTAATTTTCTTGCTTTTTTTTTTAATTGTACTTCAGTTTCTGGGGTACATGTGCAGATTCTACCTAATTTTCAAGAGGAAAGGTTAAGACTGTGATACATTTGTTTTGAAAATAATTAACACCCAATGGATGGAGATGTGTTGAGGACAAGATTGTGTTGAGGACTTATATCCTTCAATGTCAGAGAAAACACACAAAATTGATCCAAAGGCTGGAGTCAATTTCTGAATTTCCGGTGGTCATTTGTGATGATGGACTGCTTCTTAATCAGTGCATGATTCCTCTAGGAAGCCATGGTGTTGACCTCATCTCTGGCTATAAGGGAATTGGGACCCAGAAGGATTAAGTGAGCCGATGTGAGGATTGGAAAAGCCAACCTAATAGCTCATTTGTCTCTGAGCCTTTGCCTAGCCTGGGGCAAAACTACACAAATTCATTTGCATGGTTTTTGTTTTGCTCAGTTCACTTAATCAGAAGAGCAGTGATGACAATTAAAGCACATGCCATTCATCTGATACATAAATGGGAGGAGATGGGCAAGGGCACAGAGAAGAGCAGGTGCGTGACAGTGGGTGTGACCCCTTGAAGTCCTGTTTTTGAGCAGCATCCTCAGTGTTTGCTGAAAGATATTTGAACCCATGCAGAGGAAAATATCTTTTGGTGGATCTGTAAGCATAATCTCTACCAAAACAATAGAACAGAAATATGCCGATGATTTTAAAAAGAAAAAAATACTTTCAATAAAAAAATCCAGCACGTTCCTGAGTATTCTGTCATCAAGGGGTTAGCTCTTACATAGTATCTTGGTTTCAGGTTCAGCAAGTTTATTTCCTAGTTACTCAGTACAACTTCTTGATGGAGTCTTGAGTATCCAGTAAAGATCTTTTAGACACTGGCTACCTGGACAGGCACATAGCTGTGTCTGCACAGGTCAGGTCCTTCAGGAGTGGAGGTGAAGAGAATACTGGGACAGAGTGCTTATCTCTTAAGTTTATGAGGATTAAACAAGATAATGTTTGTGAAATGTCTAGTGCATATTAAATTCAGAGTAAATGTAAGTTGTTATAATTGTCATGAGGCTGTATGGAAACTTAATGCCAAAATGAACGATCCATTCCTTTGGAGTGATGCTTCTCCCACTGAGCTTTGATTCAGTTAGCCAAGTGTAGCAACTATAGAACTGCTTTACAAATTTTTTTAAAAAACATCTTTGTTAGCAGAAGCAACCAAGTATTAGAGTCCATAAGCCCAGTTAGCAAAGTGGCTTGGCCCAGCAGATCCAATAAAAGAATAGCATATTTTATTCTAGCAAGTGTAAGGAACAGGAAACAGAAAAGAAGGAGGAAATGGCACCTATTGAATTGAGTATCTACTGTGTGCCAGGCACTGTCCGAGATTTTGCATAAATAAATTGCCCAGGGCCACACACAGCTAGCAAATGGCAAAGTCGAGATCTGACTCAAGACTGGTGCAGCCTCAAACCTTCGCTTTATTCAGCCCTTCAGCCAGAGTCCCTTTTCAACTCACCTCGTAACTTTGTCTTAGAATGCAAAGAATTAGTTAGATAAAAGTCTTATTAACACTCAGTCCTAAAAGGCCTAATTTCCCACCATAAGTAGCGGGTCCCAAAGAGAATCCGATCATGGAATCTATTATGCTCTTAAGTACAAATAGGACATGATACAAGTAGTGCTGGTATTAAGGCAGTCTCCATGGAGATCAGTAAAAGTGCTCAATTGTTTCAGAAAATGATTAGATCAATTTGTAGCTCTTTCCACCTCCCTGCAGTTGAGTGACAGGAATGCAGTCAGTCGATTAGGAGTGACTTGGGTTAGTGGAGTTCTAAAACTTCCATGTTATTGCAATTGAATGAACCCCACTAATGAGATGGAGCTCAGAGAAGGGGTTCCTTTTAATTTGGTGAAAGCCCTAAAACACCTTTTGTGCCTCTGTGGGTCAGTGGCAACCACCACTGGGGGGTGCTGTGCCTGCTGACAGTGGGTGCCCAAGCGTGGAGCCTGGCAGGACTGCAGGGGCTGCGCTAACTGAAGCAGCAGGCACGGAGGCCCCTGCAGTGGGCTTGTGTGAGAACCTCTGCGAGACACCACGGGGGCTTCAAGAAAACCCCTGGGCTGGGGACACTTCCTCCCAGTAAATGGGGGCAGCCCACCAGTAGAATCCAGTCTTCACGGTTTCTGTTGCCTCTTATGTATCCACAAATAATGGGACCTAGCAAATGCCTGGGACAGACTGCAGCTGTTTCTCATGTGTGTGTGTGTGTGTGTGTGTGTGTGTGTGTGTGTGTGTGTGTGTGT
>NW_022437057.1:4762971-4787945 GCF_009761245.1 Sapajus apella
TGTGTGTGTGTGTGTGTGTGTGTGTGTGTGTGTGTGTGTGTGTGTGTAGATACATATTCTTTATTCTTTTTCACTCGAGTTACATATTTAATATCTTTGTCACAGGAAGGTTGACAATATAAAACTTCCTATCTATGAAAGCTCAAAAATAACCAAACTAAGTGGCATGGAGCCTTTGAGAAGTAAAAGAACAGTACAATGTTTATTAACAAGTTTCTTCCTGGATTTTCTTCAATTTTTTAAAATACACAAAAAAGTGTTTCGGTACTTAGATTGCTCTTTTCTGTTTTTAATATTGTTAACATGCATATCGTTGCATTTATGGATAGTAGTAGATAGTATATATACATGAAATTGACATCTAGGTTTGGCTGCCCTCTGAGTCCTTACAGACGGCGTGTTCACTTATTAGCAAGCTTAATCACAGCTCCGTCAACTAATAACTTCATTTTGTCTGCGGTATTTCCAATCTGTAAATCTCGTTGGCACAAGTCGTTTCTAGCATATTTTGAACCATATTTTAAATCACTAGAACGACTTTGCCTTAATGCCCATGGGTTGTCAGCTCTGAAGGGCCAAGACCAAGTTTTGCTTAACTTTGTGTATATAGCATGAGACTTGCCCAGAGCAGGTACTCAGCAATCTTGCTGAGCAGAACTGTCCTCAATGGAGGAAAGAGAGGAGAAAGAAAGGCTTTACTAAATACTGCCTCTATTTGGGACAAATTCCATTTTAAGTGGAATATATATATATATACATACACTTTAGCCCTAAATGTAGACCAGTGCACCTCTCTGGAGTAGTTTCTGACTAGTCATTTGGTAGCAGATCATTCCTGTCATTCACAGGTTCAGTCTCAACTCTATTTGAGATGGAGTTTCACTCTTGTTGCCCAGGCTGGAGTGCAATGGTGCAATCTCGGCTCACTGCAACCTCTGCCTCCCAGGTTCAAGCGATTCTCCTACCTCAGCCTCCCAAGTAGCTGGGATTACAGGCGTGTGCCACCACGCCTGGCTGATTTTTGTATTTTTAGTAAAAGTGTGGTTTCTCCATGTTCGTCAGGCTGGTCTCAAACTCCCGACCTCAAGTGATCTGCCCTCCTTGGCCTCTCTAAGTACTGCGATTTCAGGCTTAGCCACTGCACCTGGCCTATTTTTTGGTATCTTGAATCAAGTTCTCTGTCCTCTAATAATGGAAGAAATAGACACATAACTAGTTATTTTGGGTAAAAGAGAGCTATTTAAAAGATTGATACTTTAAATGCTTAAATGAAATGTTACAGGTAATTTATGATTATTTTCTTTCTACGAATTTTTTTTTTTTTTTTTGAGACAGAGTTTACCTCTTGTTACCCAGGCTGGAGTACAATGACGTGATCTCAGCTCACCGCAACCTCCGCCTCCCGGGTTCAGGCAATTCTCCTGCCTCAGCCTTCTGAGTAGCTGGGATTACAGGCGTGCGCCACCATGCCCAGCTGATTTTTTGTATTTTTAGTAGCAACAGGGTTTCACCATGTTGACCAGGATGGTCTCGATCTCTTGACCTCGTGATCCACCCGCCTCGGCCTCCCAAAGTGCTGGGATTACAAGCGTGACCCACCGCACCCGGCCCCTATGAATATTCTTTAATTGAGGAAGGCAATTTTTTAGGAAGAGCACAAGGGTTCTCTTTCACAACTGAAAGTTTGTTTTTTTTCTTTCTTAACAAAACTCTTGCTTTGAGTTTTAAAAAATTGGTGGTTGTTTTGCATTTCACCTAGTGGCTTATTCAATGGTTTGTTTTTCTGCTAAATTTTAACCTTCAAATCTTGAATTGATTTCTTAACTGCTATTTCTACTTCAGGAATCTTAAGAAAGATGGCTGAACCCAGTCAGAAGGGACAAGCATAGTTAATTTTCTTCCATGGCTATTACAAGTGTTAGGAGAGCTTTCACGACCATGTCATAGCTTCCTAGTGAAGCAGAATTGGTAAGACTTCTGTGATATATACATATGTGACTTGTTACATGTCATAGCAACTGTATGATAGGAACAATGTAAACAGCTTCTCCTTGCAGTTGACCATAAGAATCACTGTGTTCCAGTGTCTGAAGAGCTTCCTTGTCCTCAGGAAAATGTTAAGTCCTGGTGCCATCCAAAAAGCACACCAGAACAAAAACAAACAAAACAACCTCTAAATCAATTCCCTGTTAACTGTTCCCTGCCACAGCACACACAAACCTTTAGAAAAATATTGAAAGGATATTCTCACAAAAAAAGCAAAGTCTGAGTTTACAGAATGAGTATTAAGTACATGCAAAAAAAAGCTTTCGTTTCACCCTTGAAAAGAAAATGTTTCAGACTGGCACCCGTCTGAAGGTGCTGGTGGATGTCTCCTCTAGTCTACTAGACCCCATGTCCTTTCTAATAATAAAAGTGGTGCTTTGAGGGAGGACAAGCTTCGCATGGCTATGGAAGCGTTGGCCGCCTCCCTGGCCTCCCTCCGGCGACAAATCATGTCACTGGCCCAGGTAACTCTCCACTTTTTTTTTCACCCCCTAATGCTGCCAGTGCCACTGCCAACCCTGCTCACAGGTGCTTCCAGCCCGCTCCAGCCAGAGGAGTGGGGAAGGAGGGGTTCCCTCCTCTCCACATTCCCCCCAACCCTAAAGCCAGAGAAAGCCAGATGGCACCAGCTGTTCCAGATGTGCCTGCCCACAATGGGGGACCGGGCTGGGCCTGGGCTCAGTTCCCATGTTCCAGCTCTGCAGCCTCCCTCCTGGAGTGAGGGGGCTGAAGTCAGACCAAAGGAAGAACTCAGAAATGTCTTGTTTATTTGTGTTTGTGACCAAGCAACCTTTCCCTTCACCTAGCTTTATGGCCTCATTGCCACTCGTGTATTTTTTACTGTAAATTTCTTGTACAAACCCAAAGAAAAAATTTAAAAGTTTTTGTTTAAAAAAATGTGAATGTGCTGGATAAAGCGTATAGGAACTCGTTTGACCCCCACCCCTCTATTTGCTGCCTATTCCCCTACCCCTTATAGAGTGCTCGGGGAGAAAAGGTGATGGAGGAAGGACACGTCCAGGGGAAAGTCTGAGGTCTTAGTGGACCGCAATATGAAATGACCTCTCAGGGTTTGAAGTACTAGAAAAACCTTTCACCCTTTTCCTTGCACAGAATGCTGCTTGGGGCTGGGGAATGGATGCACTGACCCCTTGAGGGCCCTATCTGAGAGTCTGTGTCCCTGAAGGCTTGGGTGGCTCATAAAGTAAGGGCCAGCTTGTGAGAAAGTGCAAGCACTCAGCAGCATGGGGAGTTGGGGCAGTTACAAATCTCCTCAGAGCCCTGCTCTCCCCCTGCCCATTATGAGAGTCATCATATCTTCCCTGTAAATGTATTAAGAGAATTAGGGATAAGAGATGCAACCCGGTGTCAGCTTACACGCAGACAGCTTCTATTGTCATTAAAGCTGCCATTTGAGCTCGCCTTGGCCCAGGACTGAGCCTTGCTCTGAATTTCACCCATTGCTCCAAAGCAATAATGTGCAGTGTGCTTTTTACCAAAGAGTCTATAGGAAGACAAAGACAGGCTTCAAATCCCACACCACAGGGTAGATGACCTCAAATGGCTCTGTTCAATATTTCTCATCAGACTGCTGGCAACAAGGTCTTCTACTGGGCATCTTCCCCTCCCTGTGCTCAGTCCCATTTCTCCTTCCTCTCCTCCCAATTTTCTTACCTCTTTCTATGTGAATCTCATCCAACCTTTTTTACAACCCACAGCGAGCTTACTAAAACTTCTTTTTGACAAAGCCAGTCTAATTTTCTCCTTACAAGGGAATTATCTCACCTGCTTCTGAACTCTCTCAAAGTGCTAGGTGGTAGATACACAATAACTGGGGTCTTCTTCCCCTTCTTTTCTTAATACTTTAATGCGGAGCCACAGAGACACAGGCATCGGAAGTCATGTGGCAATTTAGCATATGCCTCTGAGTTAGTCTGATTTCTGCACAGTAGTCAGCTCTCAAAAGCTGTAGTTTGCTTACCAGAGGCAGCAAGGCAGCAGAGAAAACACAAGGACTATAGCCAGTTCTGGATCTGTCATTTATCCACTGGCTAGAATTGGGGAGCTATGCTTATGACCCCGAATATCATTGGAAATTGATCGGGATAAAGAGATGAGAATTAATGACTTCACTCCTAGCAATACTGTGAGGCTTAAAAGTGGTGAAGGCCATTATCCAGTAAATTGGATGCCAATTGAGACTGTCTTCATGATTTTACATACTCCATTAAAAGTTAGAATGCTAAACTAAATAATTAAATTTCTCTGGAGAAATCTAAGTTTAGCACCTGGTGCTGCCATTTATGAACTACACAACTTTGGAGAAATGACCTTACCTCTCTGAGCCTTAGCCTCCTTATAAATAAAGTGGTGTGGGGAGGAGGGCATGGGTGGGTGTGCATAATGAGCATATGGTGGTTGGTCTCTCTAAGAATATTGTAAGGATTGACATAAAGAGATAAATGCGAAGATCAAGTATATGTCTCTCCCTCTTTCTCTCTCTCTCCTCTCAATTTTAAATTTTACTCTATGGTTGTAAAATAATAAAAGCTCATTTTAGAAAATTTGAAAAAAATGTATCCATTATTCTGAAATTCAATGATTTATTTAATCAAATTTATCAGTTATCTTCCACGAATCCAGCTCTTTTCACTGTAGCAGAGGACACAGATAAGTCCCTGCTCTCTGGAGCTGACATTCAAGTACAAAGAGATAACAAATGGACACATAAATAAACAGGAAAATACTAAGCAGTAATAAGAGCTACTATGAAAGTAAAACAGCAATATGACAGAGACCCAGCTACTCTAGATGACGTAGTTAGGAAAGGCTTCCCGGAAGGGGTGACCTTTGAACTCAGATCTGAATGAAGAGAAGCAAATTGTGCAAGGATCTGGGAAAAGAGTGTTTGAGGCAAAGGGTGCGAACAGAGCCAAAGTCCTGAAAGAGAAAGACCATGATATGTTTGAGAAAACAAAAAGAAAGTCCTTGTGTCTGAACTATAACGAGCATGGAAACACGGACTTGAGAAGGCCTTGGAGACAGAGGCAGGGGCCATTATAGAAGGCCTTGGTGGTGGTGTTAATAAGAGTTGAGTTTTATTCAGGTGTAAATGATGGCCATTGGAAGGCTCACATGTATATAAGACCCGACTGTGGAGAAGACATTAGAAGGAGGCAAGAGTGGAAGCAGAAGACCCAGTGGAAAGGCAACCACTGTAGTCCAGGCAGGAGACAGAGGAGGCCTGGCTGATGGTGAAATTGGAAGAGTGAATAAGTGGCAGGCTGGGATGTGTCTTGGGAAACTCAGCAGGCCTTGATGATGGATTGGATGTGGGGATTCAGGGAACATGAGGAATCTGCAATGAGTCCTGGTTTTGACTGAAGCAACGGACTGATGAGGAAGCTGGGAGAGGCATAGGTTTAGGGGTCAGGAGGAATGAGAGGAGCTGGAAAAAGGCGCTGGAGGTCTATTTTGGCAATGTTACATTTGAGATAGCCATTAGGTATCCAAGTGGAGATGCTAGAGAGGCTCCTGACTATCTGAGCATAAGGCTCACAGATATGCAGGGAACAAAGACATGACATTGTGAGTCATTGTCATGTGATTTGTTGAGATGGCAAAGGAAGAGAGGATGCATGAAGAAAAGAGGACCCAAAATAGAACCGTGTGGCCGTCCATCTTGGAGAGTTTGAGAAAAGAAGGAGGAGCCGCGAAGAAGCCTGAAAACGAGACACTTGTGAAGTGGGAGCAAATCCAGGAGCATGTGGAGTCACAGAGCTAGGAGGAAAAGGCGTTCAGGAGGAGCTGAGTCAGATGATCCTGGAGGCTGGCAAGGCAACACAGTGAGCCACTGCTGCGTTGGGGACCCCAGAGGTCACTAGGGGCCAGGGCAACTGCATGTTCCCCAATCACATCACACTGCCTCTCAAGAAAAGCACCTGAGGTCACAGAACAGCCCATAAACAGGCCATTCCTGCTGAACCACTGCAGAGAGAAGAGGCCCTAAGGAGAGCCCATGTGCACTGTGGTCATGACTGCTCTCAATCCTTCCTCCCTCCTTGCTTCCTCCCCGCTGAAGCCCAGTTCTGTGAGACTTCCTGAAATTTTCCCAGACTGTGGGACACACACAGGCTGACTCAGATTAAAAGGGTTACTCATTTTTGACTGAATTTATATTTTGCACAGAATTCTAAAAATCTTTCTTGATTGTTGCTTATTTATTTTAAAAAGCAAAGTACTGTGGGTATTTCCCTGAAAATAAATAACCCAGGCATCCAGTGTTTCTATTTGTAATCAGCCAACAGCATCGGATAATTTTTTTCAAAGCTATAAATAGCACTGGGAGCTCGATTCTAAGAAGTCATTAAGTTTAAGATACATGAGCATTGAATTTCTTGGAAACATTGATAAACATATAAATGCTGCTATTGGAGTTATATTTTTGTGATTATGAAAAACATGTGTTTCTGTTTTATTATGTGATTTTGAGAAACCTAGAGCTCATCAAAGTTATTTGCATTAACTAACATTAATAATATCATGTATTGAATCATAAACACTTTCTGTCTGAGACTACACAAAATTCCCACAAACTTAGCAAAAGCACGATTGTTCTGTAGCCATGGCAACAAGTAGCCATAGGAGCAGACTTTAAACTTGTCCAAATTGATCAACAACAGCTTGCCTCAGTGAGCCTGTTTTTACAAGTTAACCAGTCAGTATCGGCCCCTCACTTCTGAAAGTCCACCAAACAGGAACGAACTGTTCTAGAGTTTTCTGGACAAACTCTATAAACCAATGCCTTTGAGTGCAATCAGCCAACACCCCCACAAATATCAACCAGCTTATGCCTCTGAAAGTCCGCCAGTCCCTAAACTGTCTGCTTCTCAAAACTCTGTACAAGATCAGCAGCCTGAACGACTGCCTGGCCAACATGGCCAGGCAACATTTCCCTTACTATAGAAAGCAATACATTCAACTGTGTCTTTTTATTTCAGGTTTTGAATTATGGCCTCATCCTATGAATTCTATGTCTCATGTTTGAATGTTGGGAGGATCCACCAAATTCGTTGGTTCATCAAACCTGTCACTGTGCTTGGTCCTTGAGGACCCAAAGGAAAACAGGACATGGTCCATGTCCCTGAGGAACTCTCAGCCCTGAAACATATGACTGGAAGGTGGCATAATCATCACAATACCGGAAGAGTATGCCAAGGGCTACAGAAGCCCAGGCAAGGAAGTAAACTTGGTTTGGAATAGGAAGGACAGAGAAGCCTCCCAAAGGCGACGTTTATTTTAGCATTTCCATGGTAAATATAACTTTTCCAGATAAAGACAAGTTGGGGGGCATTCTAGGCAGAAGGACAACATGGGCACAAACATGGGAACAAGAAAGAGCAAACCAGATTCAGAGATGTTGGGAAGTATGGTGAACACGAGCATCTTTGAGAAGGAAAAATGGGCAGGGAGGGCCCAGGTCGCTAAGGCCCCATACTACAGCCAAGAGCTTGGCTTAACCTCATGAAACCTCAGCCTTCTCATTGATAAAATGGAATTAATTATACTGCCTGCCTCTCAGGATTGCTGTGAGAATTAAATAAAACAACGTGTGTAAGTCTAAATGTTCGGCACATATCAAAGCACACATACATTTGGCACACATCCAAGCAAGAAATTGTCTGATTTTTTATTGGACTTTGTCCTGAGACCTTTAAAGTGCAGGAGAAAGAGTTAACTACATTTGTGTTTTGGAAACAGCTCTCTCAGACATCATGGAAAAGCAGTGAAAGCGTGAAGTTTCCTTTTGAAGAAAATCAGGGAATAACAATACCAGCTAGCAATTCTGAGCACAGACACTTCTGTTAACATGTGTCGACTCATTAATCCTGATAGCCCTGTGGGATAGCCTGTTACAATCCCCATTCAAGAGACTGACCCCTTCCAAGGAAAGTGGAACAATCCAAGGAAGCTGCGGTTTCCCGGTTTCATAGCCAAAGTATAGATCAACAAAAGTGCAAGAGCCTGAAACAAGAGATTCAGCAGTGTGTGTTTGGGTCGATCTGAGCCAGTGAAGCACTCATTTACTCATTTATTTATGCAACACTAACTGAGCATCTATGACTTGTCAGGCACACCATGGATGCCATTCCTGCTCTCACAGAGCTTCTGACAGTAACCGCTGACATGCGCAAAGCACTTGCCATCTGCAGGGAACTGAACCAAGCGCTTCGCAACTTACAACTCATTTGAAACTCCCAAAACAAACCTAGCAGGAAGGCATTACTATTATGTCCACTTTACAGAGAGCAAACTGAGGTGTGGGGAGGTTAAGTTGTCTTTCCAAAATCACACAGTAAATAGCAAAGCTGGAATCCAGGTGGGAGAGCTCCAGTGACTCTATCCTTAACAACAGCTACACCATGTCATGGTCTAGCCCAGTGCTCTCCAAAAGACAGCCTGAAGCCTACAGCCAACCATTCCACCGACTGGAGCTCATACTAGAATGGCCCTCCACTCACTTCATTGTGCACGCTGTTCAGTTCAGCCGACATTTCCTCCATTGCAAGACTTTCCCGGTGAAGGAAGCCTTAGGATGATTGACATTCTGGTACAAACTCCTGATCTTGTCATAGGCCAGCACTGTGAGCAGCCTGTGTCTATTGGATAAACAAGACTTCACACAAGTGATCATACAGATAAATATGTATTGTCATTAGGGTCAGTATTAGGAAGGTCAGCATCAGGATCTAGGAGAGAGTGGAGCAGAGAAACCAGACACCCCATCCTTGCTTGGAGCTGGGAAGTGGGGTTGTGGAAGCATCCTGGAGACATGTGGGAAGACGAAGATGTCTCTAGGTCAAAGGGTGGGGAGGGAGAGGTGACAAAGGCAGAACAGAGGTCATTTGTCAAGACCACATATGGGAAAGAGCCTGGAGAGGTGACAAAGGCAGAGCAGAGGTCATTTGTCAAGACCACATATGGGAAAGAGCCTGGCATGTCTGAGGAACCGAGAAAAATACTAGGGCAAAAGGACTGTCTGGGGAAGGCTCCAAGTGGATTTGCAATGCGTAACTCACACTGGATAAGTCAGAAAACACATCAAGGAATGCTTAGGTATGTGCTACACAGAAGTTTCTCCTGGGATTCTGTGCTGACGCTTTCTGTTCCAGAGTCTCTCAGCAGGTGCTTGGTGGATTTCCAGTGACCCTGGCCAGAGGCAGCTGCAGGCCAAATAGCTAGGTCTGAGGTAGGACTACCACTTTGTTTCCATTTTTCTGTGGGCTGAGTCACTCACTGAACTAAGGTCAGGTCCAGGTTGACGGTGTCTGAGCACTGCAGCTCTGCAGGGTTCATAGGAAATCCTGAGGCACAGGAAGTAAACTGATTGGCCAAAATTTGGGAGAAGGGAGCAGAGAGGAAGACAAGGAATAAACATTTATCCAGTATGTCGCATGCACTTTACACACCTTTTTATATCCTTGAAGCTCACGGCATCCTTGCATGAAGGAAATTATGAATCTCCTCATTATCCATGAGTGAAGTGAGACAGTGAGGCTGTGGCTTACCCAAAATGATGAGATAGGAAGTGCACAGCCTCTCTGGACCAGATTGTACCTCTTTATAAGAGCTGATCACTAAAATCTAGACACTGTCCAGCGCTGATTACAAAACTCAACCCTGACTCCATCACCATTTACTCAAAACACTGTAATGATGGGGAAGAGTGAGGTAGGAAATTCAGAAATAAGACAGGGTGTGAGCAAGAGAGTCAACTCCACTGAACCCGAGGGTGAGAACTGGTTTCTCTTCATGCTCTGCCTGTACCAGGTCTGCAGTCCAGGATTTGTCTCCTTACCTCTTTCAGCCTCAGTTTGCCTATCTGTAAAAATGGGCAGGGGTGTTGTAATCACTTCCTGTGGGGTTGCTATGAGAATCAGGTGACATAAAGCCTATTAATTAAACTGTATTTGCTAGCCTTAGAAGACTTACCTAAATCCTTGGTGTCTCATTGCCATTCTCTGTAACGTGAATGCAACAGTAGTTCCTGCTTCACAGGGTTGTTTAAGGATTAAGGGAAATAATGTGTGTAGAATGTTGGAACAGTGCCTGCCCCATAATGATTATTGATAGCTATGATTATTATTACCAAAAGTTAGTGCAGGGTTTGATACATAGTAGGTGTCCAATAAATATCCAGATTTGGAAAAGAAGAAAAGAGAAATTGGAGCAAGGATGAGGAGAGTTGGAAACGAGAGAGGGGGACTTAGATATCTGCACTCAGAACAAGGAGGCAAGATCAGAAGGCCCGAAAGGAAGAGTCCCCTGCCCCTCCTCCATGCCTCCCCATCTGGTCCCCCCACACCTGGATTCCAACTTCCACCCTTAGATTTGTTTGATTCTCTGATGCTCTTTTTGCCTCTGGAAAGCACCTCCTTGACATTCCTAGCAGAGAGTAAGGCTTTCTTGGAAGCTCACTGATTTTGACAAAGTAATGGAACAAAACTCGCTGGAGTAATTTGCCAACTGCCTTTAGCTCTGGCAGGCGCTCCTGAAGAAGGATGCCATGCCAGCGGACTTTAAAGGAACAAGGCAATGGTGCAGCCAACAATAAAAACGGTAAACCATCCTGATCACTCTCCCCTTCTATAATTATCTCTCTTGCCTAGAGATCACCAGTTTGGACTTCCCAGGCACCGGGAAGAAATCTTTGAAACAGCACACATAGGTTAGTATCAAGGTCTTATCATCAAATCACTGTATGCGCAGTGTCAACTTCTCAATCTCTATTTCCTTATCTGTAAAATGGGAATAAAAACCCTTGTGAGGCTTAAGTAAGACACTGGAAGGAAATGCGATTGGTCCAGCCTCACAACCTGTTAGTTGTGAACCTAAATCCTGCTCAGAGAGAAGAGGACAACTTTGGAGCCCATCTGCTCACAGCTCCCCAGCCCAAGCATTCTTATTTATGTGCAAAAATTTGCATGTGGATGTGAACATTTTTCCATCAGAGAGGCTGATAGTTTTCCTTGGATGCTCCAAAAAATTCAAGACTCCATAAATGTTCTATGGAGCAACATTGTCTGCCTGTGGTATGGGACCTCTTGCTTGGATCCATGGATAACCTCCCAATGAGTACTACATCTTCTTGACTGCATCCTGAATGGACACCACACCCTTGGGATGTGTAGTGTCATATGTAGCCATCGGTGTGCCATTTTACCCCACTGTGCCTCAGTGTCCTCATCTGTGAAACAAGAGAGACAAGAGATGACATAAGCAAAGAGGTCACCATGAAGCTGGGTGCATGGCGGTCTCATTGCAAGGTTTCCCCTCTTAGCTCACCACACTCACCCTTGTAGGCTGGAATTTGGGGAGAAAAAACATGGAAGGCAGTAGAAGCAGGAAAGTAACTTTTTTTACTTAACTGGTCTCAATCTGGCCTTGAGTTCCTTTATGTTTTTTTCCTGTAGTAGCACTCATGGGTATTTGAAGGCCTCTATTGCTGGTGATCTCTATTTGCCATTCCTTTGATGCAGCTAATGCATTTTTTTCCCTGCTACTCATCATGTCTTATTCCTCATTCCCAGTTAGTGGGCCACCTCCAGCTGCCTTTGACTGAGTTCACCTTGCCCTTCCTAGCGACTCTCTATGACAGTATCAAGGGCAACCCCACACCTGCCTACCTACTCACACCTGGTCCACTGAAGACATACATCTTCAGCCTGCTCAGGAGGAACATAGACCTCCTTGCAACTGCCCCTGGGCACTCAGCCTGCCTGTGTATAATACCCATTCAGGATGCAGCCAAGAAGCAGCGGTGCTCATTGGGAAGTTATCTATGGAATCTTTTAGATTACTCAGGTAGGACCCAGACCCTAGTCAACTCTCTAAGGCATTCTTTCCTTGATGGAAGAGAGGGGTTAACAGAGGCAGAATTGGCGTTGACCTTCTCCTTTGCAAGTCCGACAGAATGGTTTCACACCTTGCTCTGGAATATAGCATCTCTTGTCTTGAGGCCTTGATAGAATATAAGACCAGAATATGTCCATTTCAAACTAAAATACGTAACTGAAATGCCATGAGCATTTACTGCTAGGAGGTGGAGAAAGGGAAATGGAGATGGAATCAGGGACGGTATCCCAGAGAAAGTTATAACAGAGATGGTTTTTGAAGAATAAATTTGAACTTACCAAATATGAATGACCATTCCCGATGGCAGAAACAACATGCACAAAGACTCAGAGGCATGAGGAATACATGCATATTTGGCATTTAGGAAATACACATAGCAGAGCGTAATAGAGTAAGGATGGGACTTAGACCAACAGAACTTAATTCAAATCCTGAATCTATCCACTCACTTGGATGACCTGCAGCAAGTAAGTCAACCCGAGCCCCTCACCTGGGCTACCCATTTCTGAAGCCAATGATTATTCAGTTTTAGATACTAAAAATCCCCTGGAAGCTCCTTAGAAATGCAGATCCTCAAGACTCATTGGCAGAACTTCTGACTCAGTAGGTCTGGATTGGGACCCAGGATTACTCTGATCCAGGAGGTCTGCAGATTATACTTTACAGATCTTAAGTGTCCCGTCTCTAAGACAAGGCCTGGTATACAGCTAGTGTTTAGTAAGGATTTTGAGCAATGAACGCAGGAATCAAATGAATCCATTGCAATGCAGCTTGTCCTGTAGAATACTACCAGAAGTAACATATGGCTGCCTAAAATATCTCTACACATGTCACACCACAGAAGTGGCATCCACCTCACTGAGGGCTCTTCACAGAGGTAAAGGGATCAGGTGCAACCACCCAGTCTGGGAACATTAGTCAGACCTGGTGACAGTGGTGAAGGCGGGAAGCCTCCCCAAGGATAAATACTATGGTTATTTTAAGCCTCTCTGTGTCATCACTGTGGCGATGAGTCGGAGTTAGGGAAAGCTAAAGAAAACCACTTGTGATTCTTTGCAAAAAGCAACATGTTATGAGGATCTTAGATCAAGCAGAGGAAAGGATACGAGACTGTGGAGTCAAACACCACTTGGGCTTTAGTCCTGGTGAGTCATTTCACCTCTTAAGCTTCCGTTTCCTCATCTATAAAGTAGAACTAATGTTACCTGCTGCAGGGGATTGCTGTGTGGAGTCAGTGATCACTGTTCAGGGCCATGAGGAAGGTAGGAAGTAGATGATAAAGGCCATTCTTGGACACAAAATAAATAGAGACCACCTAAATGAGAACAATAGAGGCTATTCATCCTGTGCTTGCTGTAGCAAGGGAGTCAGGCACCATCATTTGAGTTCAACAGAAACTCAAAGGCAGGCAGAGGAATGGAAAGCTTTGTCATGGAAAAAAGGGAAGCTTACAGCATTCCCTGATTGGAGGTTGCTGGCATAGAGAAACTGGAGGAATCTAACTAGAAGCAGGACGTTTTATATGATAGTTTTGGAAGGGCATTTGGCTTTCTCTGGTTGGTCCTGAGTTGGAAACTAGGTCAAAAAAACAAGGAAGCTGGCAGTCACTGATCCTGTCTTACCATTCTGGTCTAAGGGCTGCCGAGGTTGAGGTTTGGCCTCCTAGGCTGGTTGCTGCAGGGATTATGCGTCAGAATTCTATTATCATGTATGGTTTTATCTTTATCTGTTTGTATATTCAGGCTCTCACTGAGCATTTACCATGCATTACTTCAACAGGTATTTATTGGGGGCCTTCTCTGTGTTCTAAGGACACAGTTATGAGCAGAACAGGGCAGATCTCCTGTCCTCCTGGAACTGCCCACATTGCACCCATCATTGGGCTTAGTGACAACCTTCCATGTCCCTGGGAACCCACATCCTCTTTCTGTGTCCATGTGCAACTTAGTTCTTCATGCCTATGGTTTCTGCTACAGTGGAGGCTTTCTTTATTCAAATTTCATATTTCTTGGAATTTCAATTATTCTTCTGGTGGTTCAGAAGTCCCATGTTAGTCCCAGGGCCAAGCTTCAGTCAAGAGCAGAGTCTTTCCTCCCCACCTAACATCAACCTTTCCCTGCATGGGATTCCCACTGCCCAGCCTGTTGTGTGGTGTAGGCCCCTGACATTCTGTTGTCTTCACTAACCACTTGCCTTCCCTCCCACTGATGCTGGTGTCCTGGGTAAGGAACGTCACTGTGGCTATAGCCATGAGAAGTTTGGTTCTTGCAGGTCCCTGGAGTCTCTCTCTACTTCTATGATCTCAGCTTTTTTAGATTCCACATATAAGTGAGACTGTGCACTATTTCTCTTTCTGTGTCCAGCTTATTTCACTGAGTACAATGTCCTCCAGGTTCGCCATGTTATTGCAAATTTAAAAACTTTCCTCTTTTTTAAGGTGAAATACTATTTCACTGTGTATGTATACTACATTTTCTGTACCTTTCATCTGATAATGGACTGTGATTTTTCTTAATGAAACACTGACCCATGCATCCACAAAGCATCACTTTCTATTACACTCCGGGTTGGCAAGAATCATCACAAGTTAAACAGCATGGTCTTTTAAGATTTAAAGCTTTCATCTTTTTTGCTTTCAAATTTCTCCAAATAGCCCCAGAAATTGCACAAACAGGATCCAGAAAATGAAGCTTTAGATGTATCTTACTTAGAGAAAGCATTCACATACCTTCTGTTTCCAGAGGTGACAGACTTCTTCCTGTGCAGTTCTCCAGTTGAGTTGTCACAAGAATGGGCAAGGTGAATGCCCCAGAATCAGACAAACTCCATGTGGGGGCCTGCACTGTCACATCCCTTTGAGTAACTTTGAGAATATTAACTTCAATGAGTCTTAAAACCCTCATCTGTAATGGAGATCATTACAGTATATATTATCCAGAGTTGATGCAGTATCCAGGTTAAATGAAATAAGACATGTGTTTTATTCTATTTTCTGTTGCTTATAATAGTATATCTGAAATTGGGTAATTTGTTCTAAAAAGGAATTTATTTCTTACAGTTATGAAGGCCAAGAAGTCCAAGGTTGAGGACCTGTATCTGGTGAGGACCTTCTTGCTGCTGGTTCTTCTCTGCAGAATTCTGAGATGGTGCAGGACATCCAACAGCAAAGGAGATGAGTGTGGAAGCTCAGCTCTCTCTTCCTCTTCTTACAGAGCCTTCAGTCTTGTTCTCGATATAACTCATTCATCCATTAATAGGCCAATTCATCAGTGAGGGCAGAGCCCTCACAACCCAGTCACCTCTTAAAGGTCCCACCTCTCAATAGTGTCATATTAGCAATTAAATTTCAACATGAATTTTGGAGGACACAAATATTCAAACCATGACAACCCATACAACTCCTAGCACATGTTATAGATTTTTTTCCAATTTTTTTTAAATTGAGGGAGGAAAAAAAAACCTCTTTGAATAATGTTTGACTTGCAATAGGTGCTAAACTAATGATTCAAGCAATGTTGTTTGTGAGGCACGACAACTTACAGAGATGTTCATTTCTGTTCCTATATTTCTCCTCCAGTAACTGCCTTTTGGGCCTTGTTTTCCAGAATAAGAGCTCATTAGTAGGTTATAGTGGAGGATGAGAGAGAGGGAAATGTATCTGAAGACACTTTGGGTGCTGAGGCAGGGTCCTTTGTAGACTGAGCAGGTCAAGACAGGCAGTACAGGATGCTGGCAGCACCCCAAGAGTGAGCAAGATCTCCAAGAGCAATGGTATCCTTGATTGATATGTGACCCAGCAATGACTGAGGTTAAATTTCCTACCAATCATGTGAATGGAGGTTATAAGACAGACTGCATTTAGCTTAAAGATAATTTAAAATGTGACTTTTTTTATCGCTGACTTTGTGGAATATGGTGATAGCGGTGGTGATAACACAGGCAATAAAAAGCTATTCTGTGCCATTCTCAGGAAACGCCACAAAAGATGCTAAAAAGAGTCAGAAAAGTTTGGTCCTATAAGAGGGTAGAAGGATGGTCCATGTAATAAAACAAAAAAAGAAGAATAGCATAAATTAAGAAACTGTATCTCTAGAACTTTGCCTGCGATAGTGTCCTGCTCTCTGAAATACTGTTGGGTCAGAGATTTTTTTTTTTTAATGAATAAGCAAAATAAAACAAACACTTAAGCATTAGCCAAAGGCAATTTATCATAACAGGAACTGCGCTGGACACAGCCACCCCCTCCTGTGTGGGGAACTCTCTCGGGACCCGGGGATCTCTCATTTTGCTTTTCTCTTCACTCTCATTCTACAGCTTTCTCTGCAAACCTGCAGTCTCTGTTTACCCCTCAGTGTTGAAGGTCCCAAAGGGTTGCCTCTCCCTGGAAGCTTCAGCCCCAAGTCCACACGACCTTAAGGGTCCAGCACTAGCTCCCCTCTGTCCAAAATCCCAAGTTCAAATTCCCAAGAAAGTGAATCTGATTGGCTAGATTCAGCCAATGGAGTGTGTCTAACAGATCAACCGTCCACCTTGGTCCAATCAGCTATGGCCATAGAGAACCGGGGCTCTGCACTGTGAAATGTGGCTAGAAAGGATCAGTTTATAGAGGAAGAAGTTTTTGGCTGTGCTGAGCAGGCACCTGTCCCAGGTGTCTTTATCACCTCCCCTGCTACCTTTCGCCCGGTGAGCAGCCACACAACTTTTAGGCCTCCTCAGGAGCAGTCAGGGAATCAGGTTCCCTTCTGATATGACAGACAGAGCTCTATTACAACTGAGCACTTTATTGCAATTTTTTATTTACATGACTATTTTGGTGGCTTTTGAGGGGGAGAAGGGGGGAAACAGAGTCTCACTCTGTCACCAAAGCTAAAGTGCAGTGGCACAATCTCGGCTCACTGCAACCTCTGCCTCTCAGGTGCAAGCAATTCTCCTGCCTCAGCCTCCCGAGTAGCTGGGATTACAGGTGCCCACCACCATGCCTGGCTAATTTTTACATTTTTAGTAGAGATGGGGTTTCAACCTGTTGGCCATGCTGGTCTCAAACTTCTGTCCTCAGGTGATCCGCCCACCTCGGCCTCCCAAAGTGCTGGGATTACAGACGTGCACCACCACGCCCGGACTACATGACTATTTTTCGTGTTTCTGAAGAGCCACACTCACTTAGCGTCTGCCCAGGGCAAAGAAATGCTGACTGGATGACTGAATCGCCAGTCACTTTTACATTCTTAGACTATATTTTAGCCCCTAGTATTAGAGGCCTTTGAGTTACATATTACTATTGCCCCAGAAAGAAGAAATGATTTATTTATGCCGTACAGCCCATTAGAGATGGAATAAGGGTTTGAACCTAGGTTTCATGACTCCAGATCCCTTAACACAATCATTAAGATCAGTCTTATTCTCTGGTGTAGATGTTTTAACAATCTCTTGGTTTTATCATCTCTGGGAGATTTATTTGAAAAACATTATTTGCCTTTTGAGGGGTTGTGGGAGAAATAATTAGTACTTATCAACTGTCTGAAAATGGCAGATTATAAAATGTAGCAATCTAGCTCAGTCTTCATTTTTAGATCTATTATGGAACATGAAACTCTACTCTGCAATCACAGTAGAAAGGCTTTTCTCTGTCTATTTAAAAGTTTATTTGAGCCCTTGCTAAATTCATTTTTTTAACAAGCATTTGCTAAGTGACTGTTCTGTGCCCCCCCCCTCCCCAGTGCTATAAGCTAGTGATACAAAGATGAACACAAAAGACAGGCCAGATTAGAGCCTGAACTTTGGCTTCATGGAATTTATCACAATTTTAAATAATTATTTATGTGATTATCCCATTAATAACTGCCTCTCCCATCTGGCTGGACGTCCTATGGAATGGAACCTGTCTATCTTTTATTCACCACTATTCTTGGTGACTGGAACAGCTCACCCTCCAGGAGCTCCGAGTTTGATGATAGAGACACATCCATACGGGTCACTATAACACAGGGAGACCCATGCTCCACTAGAGGGGTGGGGTGTACAAGGGTTGTGGGTCCTCAGAGAAGGAGCCAAACCACTTTCCTGGAGGAGAAAAGTAACATGGGAAGGTTTCCCAGAGGAGGTAGATCATTGAATATGACCTTAAAGTAGGAAGAGGATTTTTTTTTTTTTTAGACAGATGTACTCTGGTATAACTCCCCATCGCACCTACCTCTTGGCCACTTCATCCCAAGGCCTGAGAGCTGGGGTCCCAGGGAGGGCTAATTCATGAACTAGGGTATGCTTGTCTTTTGTCCTTTATTTTATCTGGAATAAGGGGTCTTGAACACTTGGGACTCTTTCTACAAAAATGTTAAGAATGTTCATACTGTTTATATTCATTTTGAATATTCTGTATCATCAACCTGATACTGCCTTCTGTTTCTAAGAAACTCTGAACATCCTGTCTTTGCCTGTATGACATATTGCAGATTTCTGGGAAGATCTCTTTTCCTCCACCAGACTGGGAGTCCCCCGAGGACAGAGTTCATGAATCAGGCCTCTCGGTGACCCCAGATGCCAGGTCTTGGAATGAAGTAGCCGCTCTGTAAATATTAAAGTATATTGTGAAAGAAAGAAAATAGAGAAATTCTCCCATTAGGATATCTTGTTTTTAAAATAACTATATTCTGACTGCCACAAGAGAGTGTTTGTCTCCCAGAACTGTAAGAGCCACGTTAACTCATGAGGATTATAATTCAGAGCAACTTTTAATAAAAGGAGATATTTGCTTCAATACTTAAGGTTCCAGCAAAAAAAAAGTGGGACAAATTAATGCATTTGTGTGGAATCATATTTGTCTTAATAACCATGACATTTTCTCAGTGTGAAAGATTGCAGCTAAATGTCTTACTCTGGATGTCTTAAGTGTGTTTTATCACCATTTGAATCGGAGATAAATGCTTTGCATTCTGAAAGCATATTTCAAAAGGCTCAACAGTTTTAACTGAGATGATTAAAATTCAAATGCAAATCATTATCCCTTCTATTACATTTTGCTCATTATTCAAAACATGGACAATAGAAATCTAACCAGATTTGAGATTTTTCCTGTCTCATTGTCTGTCTTCATTCATTCATTCATTCGCTCATTTATTCACTCATTTATCAATTCTTCCTATCAAATGTTTCCTGTGAGACAGACTTTTGTAAAGCAAAATCCTCCCCCTCACATTCTACTATCTCTAAACTACCCTCATAAGCAAATTTTCAGACAGTGTTGCCAGAGAACAGCTGACATTTGGAAGGTTATTTTGGTAAAATAGTCACCATCAACTGCTCCTGCAGTACATTTCTCTTCACTCAAGGCCATTTAAAATGCCTGATTTCTGACCTTCAGGTTTTGGAGAAAATAGCTGTGAAACCTGATGAAGCAATATCGAATGTTTAACAGTTTGTAACTCACTTTACCACTTGTTGCACAGATGCATTTCTATGATGTTTCAGTTAATTTTTCAAATCCCCTAATTCCTCTGTTAGAGCACAGTCCACTGTCTCGGTCTTAGAGCTCCCTGCCACTCCCACACTGAAAGCCCTATGGACATATTAGGACATATTCTCCTCCTCCTCCTGCTCTTTTGAAAGGTCAGATAGAATACATGAATAAAGCCAGAAACAGAGAGAACTGGAGAGTCTGACTAATCCATCATGGCTACCACTGTAACACTTGTTACTGCCACCCAGCATCTCTACTAAGCACTAGTCCTGGACAGCCTCACTACACAATGTGGCCCACATGCCAGCAGCATCTGCATTTCTGGACAGTTGTTAGCAAGGCAGAATTTCATCTTCATCTCAGACCGACTGAATAAGGACCTACATTGTAATGAGATCCCCAGGTGATCCACAGGCACATTACAGCCTGAGCCGTGCTGGTCTAAGGTCCTTGTGTCCACTACTGCATCATCACCTAGCTGCCCTAGATCTCTGACAGTGTTACAGTGATGCCCACATGGATGTTCGGCACATTGCAGCTCCCTTCTTGCTAGCTCACGAGCCCAGCCCTGTTTCTACTGGGCCAGAGCAACCGAGGCTGGATGGGGCTTTTCGACAATAGCTATGCACTGTGCTAGAAGCAGCCCAGGCTTCAGACCCCTCTGCCCCCACCCCTGTTATTGAGACAGGATCTCACTGTGTTGCCCAGGTTGGAGTGCAGTGGCCTGATCATGACTCACTGCAGCCACGACCTCTCAGACTCAAGCAGTCCTCCCACATCAGCCTCCCCAGTAGCTGGGACTACAGGCATGTATCACTAGACCCAACTAATTTTTATATTTTTTTGTAGGAATGGGGTCTCTCTATATTGCCCAGGCTGGACTCAAGTGATCCTCCCACCTCAGCCTCCCAAAGTTCTGGATTACAAGTGTGAGCTACCATGCCCAGCCCCTAAGACCCTTTAACTTGAACTTGGGTCACTCATCCACTTAGAAATTCCCTTCCTTCCTGGTGAGTTGCACTCTAGGCTACGGATGTCCTTTTCTGCCAGGGTCCCTAACAGCATTAAGACTCAAAAACAAAGCAGATTTCCAGGCTTTTCCTTTAGGAGGTCCTTTGGCCCTTCTGCATATTTAATACTTCTTTCAAGTGAACAGCCAAAGTAATTTCGAAAAATAAGAATAATAAAAATTGGAGGACTTAACGCCATCTGATTTCAGGGGTTAATATAACGCTACAGGAATCGCGATAATGTAATTATGGCATAAGGACAAATGTATCAATCAACTGAACAAAAAAGAGCATTCAAAAACAGACTAGCACCTATGTGCCATGGACTTCTGACAAACGTGTAAACTTAATTCAATGAGGAAAAGAACAGTCTTTTCAGTAAATGGTACTGAAACAACTGGACACCAATTTGGGGAAAACACGTTTAACCCTTACCTAACACCATGCATAAGATTTATTTCAAAATACATCATAGACCTAAATATAAGAGCTAAAGCTACAAACTTACAATATTGTGAGAGAAAACCTAAAATCTTTGTGATATTGAGATGGCCGAAATTTCTTAGATAAGATACAAAAAGCATAAGCTTTAAAAGAAAAAAAATAAAATAGACTTTGTAAACATTTAAAGCCTTTGTTTTTCAAATGACATTGAGAAAAAGAAAAGAAAGTTCACCAAGATAAAGAAAAAATTGTACATATATGATAAATGATACTATCAACTTAGCACCCATAAAGAAAAGAAAAGATACATCTAGCATATATAAAGTACTCATCTGTAATTATAAAATAATTATAGATGGGAAAAACCAAGTAAAAGATTTAACTAGACACTTCACAGTAGAAGACATATCAATATGCAGTAAACATCTTCCACCAGTCAAAATGGCTGTTATTAAAAAGTCAAGAAATAATAGAATTTAGTGAAGATGCAGAGAAAAGGGAACTCTTATAAAGTGTTGAATGTAAATTAGTACAATCTGTAATGAAAACTATGGCGATTTATCAAATAACTAAGTATAGAACTACCATTCAATACAGCAATCCCGCCTCTGGATGTCTACCCAGAGGAAAATAAATTACTGTATCAAACATATACATTCACTCATATGTTTATAGCAGCACTATTTACAATAGTAAAGATATGGAATCAGCCTGTGTCTATCAACAAATTGGAAAAAGAAAATGTGGTATGTATACATAATGGAATAATATTCAACTATAAAAAAAAATGAAGTCATGTCTTTCACAGAAACATGGATGGAACTAGAGGCCATTTCTTTAAGTGAAACAATTCAGAAATAGAAAGTCAAATATGTGTTCTCGTTTATAAGTGGGCGCTAAATAATGTGTACACATGGATATAGAGTGTGGAATAACAGACAGTGGAGACTGGGAAAGGTGAAAGAGTGGGAGCGGAGTAGGTGATGAGAAATTACTTAATGGGTATAATGTACATTATCTGAGTGATGGACACACTAAAAGCCCAGACTTCATCACTACTTGATATATCTGTGTAATAAAATTGCACTTGCACGTCTTACATTTATACAAGTAAAAAACAAATGTAAAAGGATAGTCAAAATATTTAGCCAAAGGAAAATGAAAACGAAAATCACGAGATACTGCTACACACCCACTAAAATTGTTAAATTTTTTAAAAATTGGTCATATCAAGTGTTAATGAAGATGAGGATGTGCAACCACTTTGTTTAAAATCCTGGTAGTTTATTGTTTAAGAAAGTTACCGATATACCTTCCATATAATCCAGCCATTTCACTCTTAGATATTTTCCCAAAACGCATTAAAATATAAATCTACACAAAAATGTGCACGTGAGTGTTCATGGAAAACTTATTCATAATAAACAATCGTGTATATTCATACAGTGTAATAGTACTCAATTAGAAAGAATAAACTACTGATATATACAATATAGTTCAACTTAAAATCATTATGCTGAGCAAAATAGGCCAGACACATAAGAGTACATATTATATAATTTCACCCCATGGCATTCTAGGAAAGCAATTTTCATCTATAACGACAGAGAGTAAGCAGCTGCTGCCTGGAGCCCAAGGTAGGCATGAGGATTTTCTGCCAAGGGGCATGAGAAATCTTCTCGGGATGATCAAAATTGTTCTATAGTCTAATTACCTTGGTTGCAAACATGTATGTATTTGTCAAAACTCATAAAATTATGCATTTAAAAGGGTGAATTTAATGTTATGTAAATTATTTCTTAATAATAACATGGGAGGAGGGGGAACTAGATCAGAATATAGGTAAAACAGAGTTGACCATGAGTTGCTCATTTTTGAGCCTGAGTAATAAGTACATAAGGATTCATTACACTACTTTCTAAACCTTGTGTAAGTTTGAAATTTTCTATTAAAAACAAGTGAAAAACGGGGGAATCTGGGAAATGGTAGAGTAGGAAGCACCAGGAATCTGTCTCCCCAGGACAACAATCACACTGGCAGAATCTATCTGACAGAACTATTTGGGAACTCTGGAGTGTACTGAAGGCTTACAACTTTCAGGAAAAGGCCTAAATGGTAAATTGCGGTTAGCTTCAATTTTAGCTCTTAGCTCAGCAGCGGCTACACATCCCCTACCCTCACCCCATGGCAGACCACTGTGCATGTGTTTCTAGGGGACACTGCACACAGCCCGTGGGAGCTAGTGTGGGAAAGAAGAAACCTATTCCCCAACTATTAGGGACCAATGTTCTGATAACTGATTGCTGCTCCTGGTTACAGAGATGGGTGGTAATTGTTGTACTCCTTCCCAGTTTTCATAAGCCCTTCACCTGTGCTGAAGCAGTTCTGGGGGATATAAAAGATAAGTGGCTCTCTCCCATCTTCATTTTTCTCTTTTGAGAGGTGGTCATTAAAGACTAGGACATTAAAAAGCAACAGCATATAAGAGGAAATTAGAAAGTCAGTATGCAAACCCAGGGGTTAACACACACTCGGAAAATCCCTGAGAAGACTTTAAGTTTACACCCAATGCTGAATCTCAACATGGAAACAGCTTACAATCAATGAAAGAACAAAACAACAAAAATCCAGCAAACTCTGAAGAATGGGAAGAATCTGCCTTCCATAGTTACCACAATATTACATTAAAATGCCTAGTTTTCAACAAAACACCACAAGTCTTACAAAGAAACAGGGAAGAATAGCCTATTCAAAGACAAAAAAATAAACCAGCAGAAACTGTTCCTGGAAAAGATCAGATTGCAGACTTACTAAACAAAGACTTTAAAACAGGTGTCTTAAAGATGCTCAAACAGCTAAAGGAAGATGTGAAGAAAGTCAAGGAAATGATATATGACCACAAAAAAAAAGGTCTAGAAAACCTAAAAAGAAATGAAAAAGAAATTCTAGAGCTGCAAAGTATAATAACTGAAATCAAAACTTTTACTAGAGGAATTTAAAGGCAGACTTGAGCAAGCAGAAGAATCAGTGAACTTGCAGGTAAGATAACTGAAACTATTGAGTCTGAAGAACAGCAAGAAAAAAACTTGAAAAAAAGTGGACAGAGCCTAAGGGTGGGACACCATCAGGTGGAAGTGGGAGTTCCAGAAGAAGAGAAAAAAAGGGACAGGGAGATTGTATGAAGAAACAATAGTCAAAATATTCCAAATTTGATCAAAGATATAAAGGTAAACATTCAAGAATCTAAATGAACCCAAGTAGGTCTCAAAGAGACCAACAGCCAAACACATGATAATCAAATTTTCAAATGACAAAGAGAGAATTTTAAATGCAGCAAGAGAAAAGTGACTTGCTACATATAAGGGATTCTCAGTAAGATTAGCTGCAGATTTCTTATTAGAAACTGAAGGTCAGACGACAGTGGCTGATATGGTGAAAGAACAAAATTTTTTTTTTTTTTTGAGATGCAGTCTCACTCTGTCACCCAGGCTGGAGTGCAGTGGCATGATCTTGGCTCACGGCAACCTCCACCTCCCAGGTTAAGGCAATTCTCCTGCCTCAGCCTCCTGAGTAGCTGGGATTACAGGCATATGCCACCACGCCCAGCTAATTTTTGTATTTTTAGTAGAGATGAGGTTTCACCATGTTGGTCAGGCTAGCCTCTAACTCCTGACCTCATGATCCACCCGCCTCGGCCTCCCAAAGTGCTGGGATTACAGGCGTGAACCACCGCGCCCAGCCAAGATTTTTTTTAAATGTCATTCAATAATCCCATATCTGGCAAAACTGTCCTTCAAAAGTGAGAAAGAAATAAAGACATTTCAAGATTTTTTAAAATAATAGAACCTACCTGTAAAAAAATCTTAAAGGGAGTTCTGCAGGTTGAAATTAAAGGACAGGCTGGGCACGATGGCTCCTGTTTGTAATCCCAGCACTTTGGGAGGCCTAGGTAGATGGATCACTTGAGGTCTGGAATTCAAGACAAGCCTAACAAATATGGTGAAACCTCATCTCTACTAAAAATACAAAACTTAGCCAGGTGTGCTGGTGTGCACCTGGAATCCCAGCTACTAGGGAGGCTGAGGCAGGAGAATCTCTTGAACCCA
>NW_022437057.1:4788345-4788795 GCF_009761245.1 Sapajus apella
ATATCTGGCAAAACTGTCCTTCAAAAGTGAGAAAGAAATAAAGACATTTCAAGATTTTTTAAAATAATAGAACCTACCTGTAAAAAATCTTAAAGGGAGTTCTGCAGGTTGAAATTAAAGGACAGGCTGGGCACGATGGCTCCTGTTTGTAATCCCAGCACTTTGGGAGGCCTAGGTAGATGGATCACTTGAGGTCTGGAATTCAAGACAAGCCTAACAAATATGGTGAAACCTCATCTCTACTAAAAATACAAAACTTAGCCAGGTGTGCTGGTGTGCACCTGGAGTCCCAGCTACTAGGGAGGCTGAGGCAGGAGAATCTCTTGAACCCAGGAGGTGGAGGTTGCAGTGAGCTGAGATGACACCACTGTACTCCAGCCTGGGTGGCAAAGAGAGATTCAATATCAAAGAAAGAAAGAAAGAAAGAAAAGAAAGAAAGAAAGAAAGAAA
>NW_022437057.1:4788895-4842777 GCF_009761245.1 Sapajus apella
AGAAAGAAAGAAAGAAAGAAAGAAAGAAAGAAAGAAAGAAAGAAGAAAGAAAGAAAGAAAGGAAGGAAAGAAAGAAAGAAAGAAGGGAGGAAGGAAGGAAGGAAGGAGGGGAAGGAAGGAAGGAAGAGAGAGAGAAAGAAAGAAAGAAAGAGAAAAAAGAAGGAAGGAAGGAAGGAAGGAAGGAAGGAAGCAAGGAAGGAAGGAAGGAAAGAAAGAGAAAGAAAGAAAGGAGGGAGGGAGGGAGGGAAGAAAGGGAGGGAGGAAGCAAGGAAGGAAGGAAAGAAGGAAGGAAGGAAGGAAGGAAGGAAGGAAGGAAGGAAAGAAAGGAGAGAGAGGGAGGGAGGGAAAGAAAAGAAAAGAGATGAAAGCGCAGTAACTTGAAGCTATACAAGAAATAAATATTTCACTAATAATAAATGCATGGGTAATTATAAAAGTTACTTTTTTTAGTATTATACTTTAAGTTCTGGAGTACATGTGCAAATCTTGCAGGATTGTTACATAGCTATACACATGCCATGGTGGTTTGCTGCCTCCAACCCCCGTCACCTACGTTAGGTATTTCTCCTAATGTTATCCCTCCCCACCCCCTGCTATCCCTCCCCTAGCCTCCCAGTCCCCAACAGACCCAGTGTGTGATGTTCCCCTCCAAGCAACCATGTGGTCTCATTGTTCAACACCCACTTATGAGTGAGAACATGCAGTGTTTGGTTTACTGTTCTTGTGTCAGTTTGCTGAGAATGATGGTTTCTAGGTTCATCCATGTCCCTGCAAAGGACATGAACTTATCCTTTTTCATGGCTGCATAGTATTCCATGGTGTATATATACCACATTTTCTTTATCCAGTCTATCATCGATGGGCATTTGGGTTGGCTCCAAGTCTTTGCTATTGTAAACAGTGCTGCAGTGAACATACCTGTTCATGTGTCTTTATAAAAGAATCATTTACAATCCTTTGGGTATATACCCAGTAATGAGATTGCTGGGTCAAATGGAATTTCTATTTCTAGGTCCTTGATGAATCGCCACACTGTCTTCCACAATTGTTGAACTAATTTACACTCCCACCAACAGTGTAAAGTGTTCCTATTTCTCCACATCCTCTCCAGCATCTGTTGTCTACAGATTTTTTAATGATCGCCATTTTAACGGGCATGACATGGTATCTCAATGTGGTTTTGATTTGCATTTCTCTAATGACCAGTGATAATGATCATTTTTTCATATGTTTGTTGGCTGCATAAATGTCTTCTTTTGAAAAGTTCATATCCTTGGACTTTTCGATGGGGTTGTTTTTTTCTTGTAAATTTGTCTTAGTTCTTTGTAGATTCTGGATATTAGCCCTTTGTCAGATGGGTAGATGGTAAAATTTTTTTCCCATTCTATTGGTTGCCAGTTCACACTAATGGTTGTTTCTTTTGCTGTGCAGAAGCTCTTAAGTTTAATTAGATACCATTTGTCTATTTTGGCTTTTGTTGTCAATGCTTTTGGTGTTTTAGTCATGAAGTCCTTGCCTATGTGTATGTCCTGAATGGCTTTGCCTAGATTTTCTTCTAGGGTTTTTATGATGTTAGGTCTTATGTTTAAGTCTTTAATCCATCTGGAGTTAATTTTAGTGTAAGGTGTCAGGAAGGGGTCCAGTTTCTGCTTTCTGCACATGGCCAGTTTTCCCAATACCATTTATTAAGCAGGGAATCATTTCCCCATTGCTTGTTTTTGTCAGGTTTGTCAAAGATCAGATGGTTGTAGATGCGTGTCATTGCCTCTGAGGTCTCTGTTCTGTTCCATTGGTCTATATCTCTGTTTTGGTACCAGTGCCATGCTGTTTTGATCACTGCAGCCTTGTAGTACAGTTTGAAGTCAGGTAGCGTGATGCCTCCAGCTTTGTTCTTTTTGCTTAGAATTGACTTGACTATGTGGGCTCTCTTTGGGTTCCATATGAAGTTTAAGATGGCTTTTTCCAATTCTGCAAAGACAGTCATAGGTAGCTTGATGGGGATAGCATTGAATCGATAAATTACTTTGGGAAGTATGGCCATTTTCACAATATTGATTCTTCCTAACCGTGAGCATGGAATGTTTCTCTATCTGTCTGTGTCCTCTCTTATTTACTTGAGGAGTGGTTTGTAGTTCTCCTTGAAGAGGTACTTTACATCCTTTGTTAGTTGAATTCCTAGGCATTTTATTCTCTTTGTAGCAATTGTGAATGGCAGTTTGTTCTTGATTTGGCTCTCTTTAAGTCTGTTTTTGGTGTATAGGAATGCTTGTGATTTCTGCACATTGATTTTGCATCCTGAGACTTTGCTAATGTTGCTTATCAGTTTCAGGAGATTTGGGGCTGAGATGTTGGGTCTTCTAAATACACAACCATGTTGTCTGCAAATAGAGACAACTTGACTTTCTCTTTTCCTAACTGAATATCCTTTATTTCTTATTCTTGCCTGATTGCTCTGGCTAGAAATTCGAATACTATATTGAATAGGAGTGGTGAGAGAGAGCATCCTTGTCTAGTGCCAGATTTCAAAGGGAATCCTTACAGTTTTTGCCCATTCTGTATGATATTGGCTATGGGTTTGTTGTAAATTGCTTTTATTATTTTGAGATACGTTCCTTTGATACCTAGTTTATTGAGAGTTTTTAGTATAAAAGGCTGTTGAATTTTGCCAAAGGCCTTCTCTGCATCTATTGAGATAATCATGTGGTTTTTGTATTTGGTTCTGTTTATGTGGTGAATTATGTTTATAGACTTGTGTATGTAGAACCAGCCTTGCATCCCCGGGATGAATCCTACTTGACTGTGATGGATAAGCTTTTTGATATGCTGTTGCAATCAGTTTGCCAGTATTTTATTGAGGATTTTTGCATCTATGTTCATCATGGATATTGGCATGAAGTTTTCTTTTCTTGTTGAGTCCCTGTCAGGTTTTGGTATCAGGATGATGTTGATCTCATAAAATGATTTGGGGAGGATTCCCTCTTTTTGGATTGCTTGGAATAGTTTCAGAAGGAGTGGTACCAGCTCCTCTTTGTATGTCTGGTAGAATTCAGCTGTGAACCCATCCGGACCTGGGCTCTTTTTGGTTGGTAGGCTATTAATGGCTACCTCAACTTCAGCCCTTGTTATTGGTCTATTCACGGTTTTGACTTCTTCCTGATTTAGGCTTGGGAGGGTGCAAGTGTCCAGGAATTTATCCACTTCTTCCAGGTTTACTGGTTTATGTGCATAGAGTTGTTTGTAGTAATCTCTGATGGTGGTTTGTATTTCTGTTGGATCAGTGGTGATATCCCCTTTATCGTTTTTTATTGCATCAATTTGATTCTTCTCTCTTTTCTTTTTTATTAATCTGGCTAGTGGTCTGTCTATTTTGTTGATCTTTTCAAAAAACTGGCTCCTGGATTTATTGATTTTTTGAAGGGTTTTTTGTGTCTCTATCTCCTTCAGTTCTGCTCTGATCTTAGTTATCTCTTGTCTTCTGCTAGATTTTGAGTGTTTTTGATATTCCTCCTCTAGCTCTTTCAATTTTCATGATAAGGTGTCAATTTTAGATCTTTCCTTGCTTCTCATATGGGCATTTACTGCTATAAATTTTCCTCTAGAGACTGCTTTAGATGTGTCCCAGATATTCTGGTACATTGTGTCTTCATTCTTGTTAGTTTCGAAGAAATCTTTATTTCTGCCTTCATTTCATTGTTTATCCAGTCAACATTCAAGAGCCAGTTGTTCGGTTTCCATGAAGTTGTGTGGTTCTGAGTTAGTTTCTTAATTCTGAGTTCTAATTTCATTGCCCTGTGGTCTGAGAGACTGTTTGCTATGATTTCCATTATTTTGCATTTGCTGAGGAGTGATTTACTTCGGATGATGTGGCCAATTTTAGAGTAGGTGTGATGTGGTGCTGAGAAGAATGTATATTCTGTGGATTTGGGTTGGAGAGTTCTGTAGATATCTATTAGGTCCACATGGTCCAGACCTGAGTTCAAGTCCTGGATATCCAGATATTTTCTGTCTCATTTATCTGTCTAATATGGACAGTGGAGTGTTAAAGTCTCCCACTATTATGATGTGGGAGTCTAAATCTCTTTTTAGGTAATTAAGAACTTGCTTTGTGTATCTGGGTGCTCCTGTATTGGGTGTGTATATATTTAGGATCATTAGCTCTTCTCATTGCATTGATCATTTTACCATTATGTAATGCCCTTCTTTGTCTCTTTTGATCTTTGTTGGTTTAAAGTCAATTGTATCAGAGACTAGGATTGCTAGTCCTGCTTTTTTTGCTCTCCATTTGCTTGACAAATCTTCCTCCATCCCTTTATTTTGAGCCTATGTGTAACCTTGCTTGTGAGATGGGTTTCCTAGATACAGCACACCAATGGGTTTTGACTTTTTATCCAATTTTCCAGTCTGTGTCTTTTGATTGGAGCATTTAGCCCATTTACATTTAGGGTTAATATTGTTGTGTGTGACTCTGATCCTGCCATTTTGTTGCTAGCTGGTTGTTTTGCCTGTTAGTTGATGCAGTTTCTTCATTGTGTTGATGCTCTTTACCATTCGGTACATTTTTGGAGTGGCTGATACTGGTTGTTCCTTTCTATGTTTAGTGCTTCTTTCAGGAGCTCTTGCAAAGGAGGCCTGGTGGTGATGAAATCTCTGAGCAATTGCTTGTTATAAAGGATTTTATTTCTCCTTCACTTATGAAGCTTAGTTTGGCTGGATATGAAAGTCTAGGTTGAAAGTTCTTTTCTTTAAGGATGTTGAATATTGGCCCCCACTCTCTTCTGGCTTGTAGGGTTTCTGCTGAGAGATCCACTGTGAGCCTGATGGGTTTTCCTTTGTGGGTAACCCGACCTTTTTCTCTGGCTGCCCTGAGCATTTTTTCCTTCATTTCAACCCTGGTGAATCTGACAATTATGTGCCTTGGGGTTGCTCTTCCTGAGGAATATCTTTGTGGTGTTCTCTGTATTTCCTGGACCTGAATATTGGGCTGCCTTGCTAGGTTGGGGAAGTTCTCCTGGAGAGTATCCTGAAGAGTGTTTTCCAGCTTGGATTCATTCTCTCCGTCACATTCAGATACAACTATCAAAGGTAGATTAGGTCTTTTCACATAATCCCATATTTATTGGAGATTTTATTTATTTATTTTTACTCTTTTTTCTCTAGTATTGCCTTCTCATTTTATTTCATTGAGTTGATCTTCCATCTCTGATGCCCTTTCTTCTGCTTGGTCGATTCGGCTATTGAAACTTGTGTATGCTTCATGAAGTTCTCGTGTTGTGTTTTTCAGCTCCATCAATTCATTTATATTCTTCTCCAAGCTGTTTATTCTCATTAGCTTTCATCAAAACTTTTTTCAAGTTCTTAGTTTCTTTGCATTGGGTTAGGACATGTTCTTTTAGCTCAGAGAAGTTTGTTATTACCCACTTTCTGAAGCCTGTTTCAGTCAATTCATCAGACTCATTCTCCATTCAGCCTTGTTCCCTTGCTGGTGAGGAGTTGTGATCCCTTGGAGGAGGAGAGGCATTCTGGCTTTGAGTGTTTTCATCCTTTTTTGCACTTGTTTCTTCCCATCTTTGTGGATTTATCTACGTGTGGTCTTTGTAGTTGGTGACTTTCAGATGGGGTCTCTGAGTGGACGTCCTTTTTGTTATTTCTTTCTGTTTTTTAGTTTTCCTTCTAACAGTCAGGTCCCCCTGCTGTAGGACTGCTGGAGGTCCACTCCAGACCCTGCTTGCCTGGGGATCATCTGCAGTGCCTGCAAGTAAGGGTTGCTGCCAGTTTCTTCTTCTGCTATCTTTGTCGCAGAAGGATATCCACCAGATGTCAGCCTGAGCTCTACTTTATGAGGTGTCTCTTTGGATATGTGGGGTTTGGGGAGCTGCTTGAAGAGACAGTCTGTCCCTTATAGGAGCTCAAGTGCTTAGCTGTGAGCTCTGTTGCTCCACTCAGAGCTGTTAGACAGGTACATGTAAGTCTGCTGCAGCAGAACTCATAACCACCTTTTTTTTCCCAGTGCTCTGTCCTGGGAAGGTGGGGCTTTATTTATAAGTTCCTGATTGCTGCTGCCTTTTTTCAGAGATGCCCAGCCCAGTGAGGAGGTAGTCTAGTCACAATCTGCCAGCAGAGGCATTGCTGAGCTGTCATGGGCTCTGCCCAGCTGCTGTGAACTTCCTTGCAGTTTTGTATATAGAGGTAGAGTTAGAACTGCCTCAGTCTCTGTAATGGTGGATTGCCTCAGCAATGGAGGATTGCCTTGGTGAAGGGGGACTGCCTCGGTAAAGGTGGACTGTCTCAGTAATGGCGGACTGCCTCAATAGCGGTGGACTGCCTTGGTAATGATGGACACCCTTGCCCCCCCAAGAGCTGGACCATCCTGGGTGAAACTCTCAGTCCAGAGCATTTCAGATTGCTGGTCTTTGTGGGGTGGGACCCGCCAAGCCAAATCACCTGGCTCCCTGTTTCAGCCCCCTTTTTTTCAGTTAAATGGGTGACTCTGTCTCCCAGGCATTCCAGCTGCCGGCTGAAACAGCCACCCAGCTTTGTGTAAGAGACCCACTTTTTGTGCGGAGGCCCACTGTGCCAGCTGAAACAGCCGGGCTGGAGACTCATGGCACTTTTCCACCTGGGAATCTCCTGGTCTGTGGGCAGTAAAAACTCATTTGGAAATGCGGTGATCACTCACCCTCTGCGTTCTCGCTGGGAACTGCACTCCAGAGCTGTTCCTACTCGACCATTTTGGATCGTCTCCCTAATTTATGTTTTTAGACATACAACATACCAGGATGAAATTTTGTGACATAAGTAACTGAAAGGGGTAGGGAATAATTGTAAATGAGCATATTTTGTGTGTTATTGAGATTAATCTGGTATAAATTCAAATATAGTGTTGTAACTTTAAGATGTTAAATGAATCCTCATAGTAGCTATAAAAACAATAGCTGTAAAATATACACAATGGAAATGAGAAGGGAATCTAAGCATGTTGCTACAGAAAAATCAACTAAATGCAAAGAAAGGCAGTAGGGGAGAAATGAGGGACAAATAAAGCTATAAGACATACAGAAAAGTAATGGCAATATTAACTCCCTCCCTATCTATAATTATTTTAAATGTAAATGAATCAAACTCTAAAGGAGGGAACACTTCCACATGTATTCAATAAGACCAGCATTACCCTGATCCAAAGCCAGGCAAAGACACTGCTAGAAAAGAAAACTGTAGACCAATATCTCTTATGAACAATGAATCAAAAATCATCAACAAAATATCAGCAAACAGAATCTGACAGTACAAGGATTATGCATCTTGACCAAGTGGGTTTTATTCCTGGAATGCAAGGATAATTCAATACACAAAAATGAATCAATAGAATATAGCATATTCACAGAACAATAGGGAAAAGCACATGATCGTCTCCATTGATGCATAAAAAAATACTCGACAAAATTTAACATCATTTTATGATTAAAAACACTCAAGAAGTTAGACATAAAAGGAAACTACTGCAAAACAATAAAAGCTTTATGGGAAAAATCAGAGTGAACATCATATACCATGTTGAAACATTGAAAGTCTTCCTCTAAGATCAGAAAAAAGGCAAGGACCTCAAATAGCCAAAACAGTCTTGACAAAGAAGTGCAAAGTTCGAATACACACATTTCCTGATTTAAAAACTTACTACAGGCCGGGAGTGGTGGCTCACACCTATAATCCCAGCACTTTTGGAGGCCGAGGCGGGTGGATCACAAGGTCAAGAGATCAAGACCATCCTGGTCAACATGGTGAAACCCTGTCTCTACTAAAAATACAAAAATTAGCTAGGCATGGTGGTGCGTGCCTGTAGTCCCAGCTACTCGGGAGGCTGAGGCAGGAGAATTGCTTGAATCCAGGAGGTGGAGGTTGCAGTGAGCTGAGATAGCGCCATTGCACTCCAGCCTGGGTAACAAGAGTGAACCTCCATCTCAAAAAAAAAAAAAAAAAAAACTTACTACAAAGCTACAATAATCAAAACAGAGTGATACTGGCATAAAGACAGACCAAAAAAAAAAAAGTGGAACAGAACAGACAGCCCAGGAATAAACCCTCACTTTATGGTGTAATGGTTTTCAACAAGGGTGTCAACCCAACTCAATAGAGAAAGGACAGTCTTTTCAACAAATGGTGCTGGGAAAACCAGCTATTAACATGGAAGCAAATGAAGTTAGACCCTTATCTAACACCATATACAAAAAAATTAAGTCAAAGTAGATCAAAAACCTAAACAAAAAACACTGAACTATAAAATCTTAGAAGAAAACACAGAGCAGAACTTTATGACATTGGTTTTGGCATTTTGGGGATATGACATTAAAGGTATAGAAAATAAAATTTAAAAATAGACAAATTAGGCTTTGTCAAAATTAAAAACTTGTGTGTGTTAAAGAACAGTACTAACAGAGTGAAAAGGAAATCTATTGAATGGAGGAAACTACTTGAAAATCATACATCTTATATGAGACTAATATTCAGAATATATAAAGAACTCCCAAAACTCAAAACAAAAAAAAAAACCTCAAAAGTGGAAAAGATTCTCATTATCACTAATGAAGAAAATGCAAATCAAAACCACAATGATGAGATACCACCCCATACCCATTAGAATGGCTACCACCAAAACAAAACAAGCATAACAGAAAATAACAAATGTTGGCAAGGATGTGAAAAAATTAGAACCCTTGCGAATGTTGGTGGGGATGTAAATGGTAAAATCACTGTGGAGAACAGCATAATAATTCCATTAAAAAAATAAAAATAGAATTACTGTGTAATGCAGAAATTATACTTCTGGGGATATACCCAAAAGAAGTGAAAGCAGGATCTGGAGAAGGCATCTGTACATCACTGTTAGAAGCAGCATCATTCACCATAGCCAAGAGGTGGAAACAACCCATGTATCCACTGATAGACAAATGGATTTTTTAAAATGATGTATGCTACAGAATGAAGGAACCTTGAGGACATGATGCTAAGTGAAATAAGCCAGTCACAAAAAAAGACAAATAGTGTAGGATTTCATTTATAAGAGGTCCTTAGAGTTGTCAAAATCATAGAGAGAAAAAGTATAGTAGTGGTGGTCTCCAGGGACTAGGGAGAGGGATAAATGAGAAGTTACTTTTTAATGAGTTCAGAATTTCAGATTGAGATGATAACAAAGCTCTGGAGATGGATAATGGTGCTGGTTTGTGAATGCACCTGATGTCACTAATTGTACACTTAAAAATGATTAAAATAGTGAATTTTATGCATGTACTTTTTTCCATAGTTTTTTTAAAACTTTCACCAAAAAAATGAGTTAAAAAACATCAGAGACACTGTACAGTGCTAATCCAACCCATGCACTTCCATGTTGCTGCCTTTAGTCTAGCACTTGCAAGTGAGAAATCACGGGGAGAAGGGAGAGAGAAAGGCTATGTGGAGGGATAGAATTGTTCCCACTCACCAGAGGCATACCTTGATACTTTGTGCCAGCCACTGAGCTTAACATTTTATCTTACTTTCATTCAGTCTCCTCTATGAGTTATTCTCATTCCTATTTTATAAAGAGGCGAATTGAGTTTTGCAAGTTTCAAGTAATTCACCTAAAGTTACACAACTCATGTGTCAGAGCAGAGATTTAATCACAAGTGAGCCTGGTTGTCCTGTATCTCAGTGCCTGGGAGGGGGCTGGCTTAGCAGAGGGGCATCCTGCATAGCTCCAGCTCAAAGGTGATCAACAACCTGTAGGGTGAGCCAGAGTCGTCTGCGGTGAGAACCCTCCAGGCAAGAGAATAACGTCACATTATACAGGAAGGAAGGGCCAGGGAGGACCAAAGCAGAATCTATCAAAAAAGGCCTTTCAGTCTAAAATTCTATGACTCTCCTTGTTATCTGAGCAGGACAGACTAAAAAGCACAATTCCATCCTTTGCCTTCAAATTCATGAATTGATGTTGTCAGCCATTTATACATTTGATTATTTATTCTTCTTTCAAACATTTATTTACTTGTTTGTTATGCTTCAAACATCATTCAACAAACACCCACACAGATCTGCCCTATGGCGAAGCACTAGGAATACAAAAATAAACATGGACCAGCCCTACTGCTAGCTTGGTCCGAGCCTCCGTTATCTCTTGTTCCCATTGGTTCTGGATCCCATAGGGATGTGGAGGTCCCCGTCTCTTCAGAGCTACCCACTGGGATTGTAAGGAAATAAAGGGAGATCATTTGTATTAATTATAATTAAGATAGTTGTCGCAACTAATTCAAAACAACCCTTTAAACCCATATCAACTAGATAATTTTATGTCCAAAATAACCTTTTGAAAGCTCATGAAATAGGGTTTTATCTGCATTTTACAGAGAAGTAAACTGGGAATGCGAGAGACAGATAGGCCGTGGTACCAAGCGTGACTCTGACTGTGGAGGGATGTAGGGACAGGAAGCCATAGCCCAAAAGAAGAGCAGGAGATGGCTCCAGAGGGCCAGAGAAATTGCCAGGAAGATAAGTGGAGACTGTCAGAGCCCTCAGGTGAAGAGACACACTCCAGGCAGAAAGGACAGCATGTGCAAAGGCATGGGGGCCTGAGGGAGCATGCCTGGCCCATGTGAGAACTTGTCAGTGGTTAGCTGTGATAAAACCTGGAGGGGCGTGAGAAGCGGAGAGGCTGCAGTGGACTGGGAGCTGGGGAACCACTTCTAAAATGACTTGCTAAAAGTTTCTGTTTTCCTATGTCAGGGAAAAATCTCAGGGGCGTGAGAAGCGGAGAGGCTGCAGTAGACTGGGAGCTGGGGAACCACTTCTGAAATGACTTGCTAAAAGTTTCTGTTTTCCTATGTCAGGGAAAAATCTCCAGAGGACTTCAGGCAGGGGAGGGATGAAATCAGACATCAAACAGCGGAGGGTAGTACCTTTGCAGCCTTTTAGTCACTTCCCAGGGAAAACACCATCGGGGCTTGTAATAGAATTCTCCATAGGGCCCACCTTTTCTCTGGATGATCCAGAGGGCTTCAGGGAGGCATCAGGAAGCTCATTTGCACCCTCAGCAAATGGCCCAATGATTTGCTCTTCTCTGTAAATAAGGCCTCCTGTGGACATTAGCAGGAGACACCACAGCCTTGGAGAAGTTTATTTGGGAAACTGTCCACCCAAGGGGAATATTATTGCTTCCCTTGAGATAGAGAGAGTCAGTGTGTACTTTCTTGCAAGCCTTTCTCCCTTTTTTTTCCCTAGAATATAATTCAAATATATAGCAAACTAGAACAAATTTTTCTAGAACAAAATTGAAAAAGAACAAAAAAGAAAAAATTGTTCCAAAATCATGATGCAGAAAAATAGCTCTTGAATCAAACCTTTCAAGCACACTGTGTCTGAAACTGAACTCTTGATTTTCTCACCAGAAACACTGCTCCCTTGGTCTTTTCCACCTCAGCAAATGGTTCCAGAAACATTGGAGTCATTCTCTAGGCCTCTCTTTCCTTCCCATCTGACATTCAGTCCATTAGCAAGTGCTATCAGCCAACTGCACCTTCCAAATATAAGCAGAATCTGACCTTTCCTCCACCTTCTGTGCTACTTCAATGGTTCAAATCATTCTCCTCTCTTCCTTGAACAACTGATGCCCCACTCCACTGGCCTTCATGCCCTACTACAGACCATTCTGCACACAGCCATCAAAGAGGCAGTTTTAAAAATATAAAACAGGTGTGTTGCTATGTCGCTTTCTTTTACTTACAGGGAATAAGATCCGAGCTCCACACGGCAGCACACAAGATCTACAAGATATGGCCCCTATCTACTCCTCCAGATTAATCTCTTGCCACACTCCCGGGCTGTTAGGGTCAGCCTTGCCAACGTCCTGGCTCTTCCTCACATATAGAAGCCTGCTTCTCTGTCCAGAAAGTTTTCTTCCAGAGCTTCCTTGGGCGCATTCCCTTGATTCCTTTAGGTTCCAGTGTTAGCTTCCCAAAGGCAGGTCTTCTCTAATCACGCTTTTTCAAATAAAACCCACTGCTGTCCATCATTCTATGGCTTTACTCTGTGTCTTTATTGCAGCTATCTATCTGAAATTATCTATTTGTCTATTAGCTGCCCTGTGTCTACCACTAGAAGGTAAAACCCATAAAGGCAGAGATTCTGACTATCTTGGTCAGATGCCTAGAACATTGCTGTGCACACAGGAAGTAGATACATCATTTTAAATGAACCAATGTATGTTTCATGTCCCTCCCCAATTCTCAGTCCTACTCCTCAGAGGAAACAGATTTTAATTATTTCAGTTATTTTTTGGTATTTGCCTCCATATTCCAATAAGTTTATACTTCGATTTTATTGTTATTTACTTATTTAATAGAAAAATAAAATTGTATGTATCATATACATTATGTTTAGATATATGCATACATTGTGGAATGGCTAAATCAGGCTAATTAACATGTATATTACCTCACATTCTTACCATATTTTTTTTTTGTGGTGAGAACATTTGAATTTACTCTCTTAGCAATTTCCAGGTATACAATATCTTATTCTTAGCTATAGACACCTTGTTGTAAAATAGATCTCCTGAGCTTATTCCTCTTGTCTAACTAAATTTTTTATCCTTTGACCCCAATACTCACAATGCATTTGTTATAGACATTAATTATTTACCATGCAATGTGCTAAAAGAAGATTAGCTCATTGGCACTTCCACCTCCACCTTTCTTTTCCTCATCATCTCAGAATACTTATGTCATTATCTTTCAATGAGTAAATAACATTATTATGACTATTATATTTACCTGCTGCAGAGCTGAGTCGTGTGCTATGGTTTTACTTTATTTCTTGTAAACTTTATGGTGTCCCTATAGTTTCTAATTATCTCTATTTTATGCTTGCAATTTCTTGTAAGCAGTAAGCCTAAATTTTTTTAAGCATCATCTGATTAGGTATTCTAATAAGCCCCCCTTTTTCAAGGATCCCACCCTCTGGGAAGCAGAAAGAATTCCCAGCTTCTGCTTCTCTCTAGCCTTGTCCTTTTCTAGGCTTGGATGTAGACGACACCCTGGTACTTCCTATAATTCCCTTACAGGGTTGGACTCATTGTTTTCTAAATTCCATGTCTTCCTTATTTTGTGTCTGTTTTCTGTTGTTCTGAATCCAATGGTCTCTGTAGGGGTTCCCATCCCTCTCCTGAATCCCGTGGATAATATTGGTGTGTTGGAAACTTAATTTCTATTAATTATAATAATACATTTCATGTTTAACCAATTCAAAATAATCCTATGCAGTAGATTCTTATCCCCATTGTATAAAGAAGGATTGTAAACAATCCCCATTGTAATGGGGATTCTTACCCCCATTGCATCTCGTTGTAAACTGAGATGCAAAGCAGATAAGGAACTTGCCCCATGTCACACATCTAGGAAGTAGGAAAGCTGGGATTTGACCACCCCAGGACTACCAAGCCTCAAAGTTTGAGGAGCTTCCATCTACTGAGATCTTACCACAAACCAGGCACTGTGCTGAGCTCTTCATATTACATGTCATCCTCACCACATCCATCCAGAAAGTGTTGACATGAAAGCTGTTGTCAGATATTGAAGGGCTGTCACAGAAAATGTAAAATTAAACTTACTAAGAAAACTACAGAGAGCATAAGTTGGATCAGTAAGAAAAAGTTATCAGGAGACAAATGGCGGCTCCAAATAACGAGAGCGTTTCTAACCATCTGAGCTGTCCCAGAATGGATTGAGTCACTTTGTAAGCTAGTCAACTCTCCATCATCTAGAGATACACAAGAGGAATCTATGTGTTTAAAGAGATTGCAAATCTTTGTTTTGTGAGCTGGTAAGCCAGGGAGGAGAAAAGAAGTAACAGACTGCTATGGTTTTGGATGCTTTTTGCCCTCCAAAATTTATGTTGAAACTTAACCTCTAATGCAACAGCATTGGGAGGTGTGGCCTTTAGGAAGTGACGGAGTCAGGAAGGCAAAGAGCCCTCGTGGATGAGATCAGGCACCCTGATGAAAGAGCCTGATGGATGGAGTTTGCCCTTTTCACCCCTCCGTCTCTTCTGCCTTGTAAGGACACAGCATTCCTCCCTCCGGAGAAAGCAGCATCAAGGGGCCATCTTGGAAGCAGAGAGCAGCCCTCACCAGATGACTGAACCTGCCAGCAACTTGATCATGAACTTCCCAGACTCCAGAAATTACCCAGTCTGTGGTGTTTTGTTACAGCTGTGCAAATGAACTAAAACACAGGCTGAGATCTTACTCTGGTAAGAGCTATAGCCCAGACACAGTCATTTGTATACAGAACCTCATGGAAAAATATAATGATCGTATTCTTGTTTATTTGAGCAGTGAGGAAACTAAGCCAAGAAAAATCAAGTTATTAACCCAAGATCACACAGCTACTGTTCCATTTCAAGTCCAAATCTGTCTGACCTCAAATTCCATGAGGTAACTCATACTAGATATGCAATTTATAATCCTTTCAGCACCAAGATTTCCTTTGAGATTCCTCTCACAGACCTCTTTAAAAGACCCTGTCTATTCAATTCGCTGCTCTATTAAGCATTAGTTGCTAATCAAAGGCTCTTTCCCTGTCAACCAGAGGGAAAGAGCTGACAGAATTCCATGCTGTGGCAAGGGCAAATAAACCCTTCTGATAACCTCTTCAGACTTAAAATTGATGTATGTTAACTTTCAAAACAGCTCCCAAATCCTCGTGACTACCTTCCAGGCTCACTCCTGAATTAAGAACCCTAAAGTAAGAATAATTTGTGCAGTTTTCATTGATGTTATTGTTTAGGAAGAATCATTATTTTTGGCTGAACATTTTTTAGTTGTTCAGTGAGCTCCTCTTTTCCTGCCTCCCCTTTCCTTGATACAACCTAAATCTTGAACTTCATTGAAGATCTAATTAAAAACGAATCAATCTCCTCCTGGACATTTTCTGTTTTGGAATTCCCACAGCACTTTCATTAGAGCAATACTCTCGAACTACTCTCTAGTAACATTCGGTGCTTTGCCTTTCCTTTTTCTCTGGAAAATCTTATCCTATAGACTCCTGTGGAAAGGTTTCAAACCTCAAACTTGGTACCATGTATTAATCAGGACCGTCTCAATTGCAAGTGATAGAAAACAACTCAGCCTGGCTTAAGCAGAAAAGGGAATGCGTTGGCTTGAGTAGCAGAATTGTACATGTGTAGTGAGGCGTCAGACATGGGTCAGTCCAGATGTCGGGGTTGACAGTGGCATCAGGACTTGATGTCTTGTCCTCTCTCTCTCTCTCTCTCTCTGTCTCTCTCTCTCTCTGTCTCTCTCTCTCTCGCTTCCCACCCCCCAATAGAATGACCAATGGCTCTGGTTTGCCTTAATGAGGAGATTCCTGAGATGTGGGACTCTCAGTGCTAAAACTGAGATAGTACAGGAAAACCAGAACAAGTTGGTCACCCTACCCTCCACCTTTTGTTCATCTCTTCTGTGCTGGTACCATCTCTAGCCAAATTCTCTCTGTGTGGTATGACATTTCAAGGCTTATGGTATCCTTACAACTCACAATTCCAGCGGGGGGAAAAGTTCTCTTTTATAATGGTGACCAAAAAAAATCTCAGAATTGTCTTACTGACCTGGCTTGGATCACAGGGCAATCTCGAAACAGATTCCCAGGGCTAACTGAAATGTGAGATACTGATGGACTGTATGTGAGGCATGTGCTTATCTCCAGGGACAAATTTTAGACCCAACCACACTAAAATCAACAGACCTGAGGATGAAGAAGAGATGGGTCTTCAGAGGAGAATCAAGTTGCTAATATCAGAGGAAAAGATAAATTACAAGCAAGCAAAAACAGTGCCCACTATAAGAAGTGGCAGGGCACACCTGCAGGTCTTGGTGTCACACAGACTGGAGTTCAAATCCCAAATATATAATCTCTAGGCTGGGTGACCCCACTGAGTGATCAAAGGATAATGAACAGGTCTTAGGGCTGCTGTGAGGATTAGAAGCTAAAGGTGTTGGAGATAACCACGAAGAGCAGGTGTTCAGTCAATATTCTGCTCGCCATATTTCCTCGGAAATAAACAGCTTTAACCAGCCATTCCCAGTGGCAGAACTCAAGGGCATCTTTTATAATGTGTAATTGAATGGGAAATACTTCCTCTGTCTTAAAGCAAGTGTGATTCTGGAGTTATTTTGAAAGCATTAGTATTCAATACTTCTATTCACTCTGAGATCCTGGGGCTAAAATGAATAATCTCATTTTTAAAAGAAACAGGGATAGAATATGAGAACGTCAAGTTTGCTGAAAAGTGTTTTACTTTCCTCAGGATACTTAATCAGACCAGTCCACTACAGATTCTGAACTGATTGACCGTTTGCACAACGTTTTCAATCTCAAAATCTGAGAAAATTTCCTAGAGCTAGCCGCATGAACACTTTATGAGAATATTTGTAAAGAATAGAGGTGAAATATCCAGTTCTTTTTACAACCCATGTTGTACTTGGAGTTTAAGTTCTTACTGAGGCATAAGAAATACTCTATCGTCTGTCAAATCATAGAATTTTTAGAAGGTCTTTAGACATTCATCCTTCACTTCACAATTACGGAAACCAAGGCCTATTTAGCTACAAGTACCTCAAATGCATCACAATAATTTACTCTCTAATGCCTTCTTACGTGCTGTTTCTTCTGCTTCAGATGCTCATGATTCCCTCTCCTCCATACCTCTATAATTCATTCTGCTCCTTCACAATGTAACTAAAGGCTGCCGCCCCTGGGAATCTTTTCCTGATACCTTCCACCCCAAGATAGAGGAGTTGACCATTTCCGTGCACTCTGCATCACAGTGGACAGTATCATTGATTTTCCTGCCTCCCTCTGCCAATCCTCCCCACCCGACGACCATCTCCTTCCTCCTTGCTGAGTTCCTTGGGGTGAAAGGCAATGTCTTGCTGAATTCTTAGTAGGTGACATAGTAGTTCGGACACACCAAGCATCTGTCATTGTTTGTTGTCAAAAAAACCAGTCTGCCAACCTGGCTGAATCCATTTTGTAGGCTCAGGGCAAATTTTAGTATTCCCATTGTACAGGGAAAATTTGGATCAAATAGCAAGGAGTTAAATGGGCTCAGCTACAAAGGCGGTATATGGCACTTTGCATTGATCTAAAGTACTCCTTCTGCCTGCTGGGTACATACCACAGGGCCTGGAAAAGCATATTGAACAGATCTATTACTTACAGTGTAAGAGGAATGAGTAGTCAATAAGAAAAAGAGGAAAAAGTGATAAGAAAGGCAAAAAAGGGTTCAGAGAAGGGTAGGTTGCTTTTGCTGGAGTATGGTTTCAACAGACAGTGGAGAAAGTGGGCACCTAGGTGGAGAGGACAGTGTGAGCAAAGGGCTGGAAAGAAAAGAGGGGAATCAGTGACCCTCCCACCAAAAAAAGGCAAAGAAGAGGACAGGATACCAACATGGGAGGCTTGTAAAGAGCGCAATGTAGAAAGCGAATGAAGAGGAGAAAAACGGGGAAGATGGGACTTACATCATAATACCAAGGCGGACCACAATGTACCATTGTACAGACCTGACTAACAGTAGGCTCAGGTGGAATACCAATGGCTGTGAAGCTAGGTAGCATTACGTTCCCCTGATCTTACGTATTCCTATTTCTGCCTCTAGGCCTCTGTGAAGCTGACTGGTTATGTTTCTGTGCAGGCACATGGCATGTTGAAAGGCATGTGGTATTGGATGAGGCAGAAATCTCTGCATTACCACTGGCAGCTGTGTGGATATAGGCTTGGATACAGGACCCTCCCTGTCCTAATCCATGAAAGTGATGCTCATCTCACTGGATTATTCTGGAATGTAAATTAAATTGCACATTGGAGAATCCCTGGATTATGGCAGCTTGTTCAGGGCTGAGTTCACTATTCCCCTGATCATCCCCCACAGCTACCCAAGGTAGAACCCACGTTCAAGTCACCACTGCCTCCCCAGGACCTATGGCAGCACCGAGCTCATAAGTCTTCATTGGATGTATAGTTGAAGGAGTGAGTGAATAAATAAATTAATTAGTTAACTAGGTTAGCTAATGGGTAAATGGAGAAATAGATAATTAATGAATAAATTATTCTCTCATGGTGAAGAAGAAAAACTGGGTAAGCAATGGAGCCTGCATGCAACACATGCAACCTCCTGACATCAAAAAACTCCAAATCAATTTGAGCCCCCATCCAAATGGCCAAACAAGTTGATTGTGAAAATATGGTATAGACACAGAATTATCTTTGTTCTCAGTAATTACAGATGCCATCCATTGACCAGCTGTGGGCATGCTGGATGTAATGTAAGGCATTTTGCCCACATTATCCTGTGCAACCATTTCTCAATAAATGTTATCCTCATTTTACAGATGAGGAAACTCCAAAAAGTCAAATCACTTCCTCAAGGAGGCAAGCAAATTGTGGACCCAGGATTTAAACTCATATTTAATTGTTCCTAAGGCAAGATGTCTTTTCCTTGTCATTTGGGACATATTAATTCTAGTAATCTGGACCAGTAGTTGATAGATGATAGATGAATAGATTGATTGATTGATTGATTGATAATGTAGAGATTATAGAGATATAGGTAGGTAGATAGATAGATGATAGAGATTAGAGAAACAAAGATTAGAGAGAGTTAGATACATAGATAGATAGATAGATAGATAGACAGATAGATAGATAGACAAACACTAAGTGAAACCCTTGGGAAAAGTGCATTTCTCTTCTTGATTTTAGAACCCGGAGTCATGACTGACGGACTGACGGCAACTCTGCAGCAATACAGTGAAATACACTTCTCTTTTCTGCTCTTTGGGAAGTGGCATTCTTCATTGTGGTTTTCCAGTCTTACAGTACAGCTGAAACTGGTAAACAGGTGTTGCTCTCATGCACATCCACTTATTCATGAACTCTGGTTTGCCACTGAACAGGGCGCTTGGCTGGAGGCTAGATCTGAGGGCACTTTGGGCGTTTCCCCCTCTTTACCTGCCTTCTCATTTCCTCTAGAGGAAAAGAAGGTGAGCAACCTGGACAGAAACAGGACCCTTTGTCCCTTCCTCTGAGTGACAAGAGAAACACTGCTCATCCTCCTAGGAAAGGTTAGGCCTTGCCTTTTGTCTTGTGTCTGTTATAAGCATTAAACGTGGATGCTACACAGATGGCAGGATCCCTCATTGGTCTCTGAAGATAGTAATGAGCACACACTTCAGGCTGACTGGGGTTCAAATCCAAGCTTCACCACTTATAAGCTCTGTAGCCTTAGACCTTTTATTTTCTTTGGGCCTCATATTCCTTGTCTTGCAAATTACAGGTCATAATACCTGCCTCACTGGACCATTACAAGAATCAGGCGATAAACCAGGAAGGTAGAAGTGCCCAATTTATGGTGGAGGCACAGAAAGTATGGCTAGCAAAAGAGCTTGCCTTGGCCCCTGAGGCAGTGGGGACAGTGAGAGGAGTAAATGAGCAATGAATGACATGAGAGGAGCATGTGAGACACTCAGGGGAGCAGCAGGCACAGAAGTTGGAGGTAGGCAATTTGAAGATGGGAAGACCTACAAGGGGGCCTTTTTTTTTTTTTTTTTTTTGTCTTCCTGGTATGAGAAGGAAGCTGAAAGGAAGATTTGGGATTATCAGGAATATCAGTTACCCTGACTCCTTTTCTGGCCTGCTGCTGGCTACAGACTGAGGACAGGTTGAAGAAGGCTCAAGGAATAGCTTCACCCTGCACCACTGTGCATCTCTGGGAAAACCATCTAACGTATCTGAGATTGATTTACTCATCTGCAAAAGGGTATGAAAACACCTACCTTGGAATGTAGTTAAAAGGCTGAGAAACATTGTTCTTAAAGCACTGAGCTACAAGCTCAGCAAGCCATAGATAACCCATCTACAGAACGATTATTCACCAGCCAGGAGTATGCTAACAGCTAGTGAGAGAACCATATGGACAAGTCAAAGTAGGCGAGTTTAACTGAATATAAATTGAATCCCTTCCAATTTTCCTCACTTGAGTAATAGTAATAAATATTCATATTTATAGAATCTTGCCATTTTCAAAGAACTTGTCTTGATTTATCTCAACAACAGCCCTTCAAAGTCACTGAGGTGAGCTTAGTTGGGATTTTCAGAAACAATTTTTAAGTAGCTTGAAATGTTTCAATAGTTTTCCAGAGGGCTCTAACAGGAGCTGTTCCTACTGTTCACAACAATAAAAATCTCCTACAATCCGAGAACTGCACCAGTTCTAGGTCTTTCAGAACCTTCTATGTTTGCACATGCTATTTCTTCTCCTTGGAGTTCCATTTCCCCTTTTTTCCTTTTCTATCTACTCCTCACTACCCCTTTCCCTCTGTTCCTACCCTTCCAACCTCCCCCACACATAGTAAGCAAAATCAGACAGCCTTAGTTAGGATCCAAGCTCCACCCCATGCTAGCTATGGGGTCCTGAGCAAATGTTTCAACCTCTGCTGCCTCTGTTTCCTTATCTGTAAAATGGCAGGAATAATAATATAATGTACCTCCTAGTATTGTTGGTATTGTTGTCATCTCTTCCTTTAAAACCCATCCATCACCTTTCACTTACTATCTTCTCCTGCCTGCCTGGGTCACGTGATGTTTGCCTTTTTTAGGACTCTCAGGATCCTGGGCTTGCCTCTGGTGTAATGTGAATCACACCATTTGACCCACTAATTCCACTCCAGTAATCCAGGTTAAGGACCTATAATCTGAAATGAATTCAAAGCTTATACACAACAATGTCTACTGAAGCACTGTTCCTAATAATAAACTTTGTAAACAACCTAAATGTCCATGATGCAGGCCTTGGCCAATCATCCACATGGCCAAACAAGGAATATGAGGTCCAAAAAAATAAAAAGTGTAAGGCTACGGAGCTAATAAGTGGCGAAGCTTAGATTTGAATCCCAGTCAGCTGACCTTGAAGTATGTGCTCATTACAGTCTTCGGAGGCCAATGAGGGATCCTGCAATCTGTGTAGAGTCCACGTTTAATGCTTATAACAGACACAAGACACAAAGCCATCTATTAATGTTTTGTTTTTTTCTTATCCACTGAGGCCTGGATAATGTTGAGTTCCTCCCTGAACCCAATGAGTCAATGAGAGCTTTGTATGAAGTAGCTGCTCAATAAACATTTCCATCCATGTTTTCAGCAAAGACTTAATGAACATCTGTTATGAGCCAAGCACTGTGCTACGTGTGTTATGTACATTATATTGTTGAATCCTCCCAATACCTACTGTGGTAGGTGCTATTTTCAATGTCAATTTTTAAATGAGGACCTAAGGCTTAAAGAGGTGAAGCCAGTTCTAGGTCTGCCAGTCTTGAATGCCAAACACTAACTCTTATGCTCTGTGGTTCTTGATGAATGAATGCCACTGATAAAATAGTGGTTTTTCCATCCACAAAATAAATGCAGGCTTACTATTTAAGAGGGAGTCTCTTAATGTTTAGAGAAGCTACTACTTTAAAAGGTCAAAGGCTTAGAAGTAATATTGATTCAATTCTTGAAATGAAGCAAGTTAAATGATTTGCTGAGACCCCACAGGTAGTGAGTGACTGAGCTCTAACAAGAATCGGGTCACCTGGTTCCTCATCTTTGGCCTTGTCCACTGTCCTTGCCTCAGCTGGAAGCTAATTGCTGCGATTCAGTTGTAAGATATTGATTAATTTAAGGGCCAGTCTTAAAAGAAAATATTGACCAAGAAGAACAACATGCACTTTTCTACAAAAAGAATTTTGTGGAGGGTCTTTGTCCATGCAAAGTTTGTTGCCAAATTTTTCTCTGATAGGATTGCCACAGAGAATGGGTGATTTGACACCGCCCAAAACTCTGAGATCAGTATCATATTTAACCCACACCAACCTCTTTCTATGGCCTTTGAAATAGAAAACATGACCACATTTTCTGAGAAAATCGACTCTCATTCCAGTTTTCTAGATATGCTCTCTTGACTGCCCAAATGTTGCAATGCTTTCTACCTTGTACTTGCCTAATGAGACTAACCTGGTTTTTCTACAAATAGTTTCTAGAAATTTCTTTTTCATAAGGGTGAGGATATAAAATGTCTTCAGCACTTCTACCGAGGAAAAGCAAAGTTTGGAGTTCAAGTAAGTATGGGATCATTCAAATAATACTAATACGAAAAAGTGGATTGTCTAAAATGAGCTGGAAGGTCTACATTTCCCCAAGTCCTTAAGAAATTATTCAGCTCTCCTGTCTGTTTGGAGATGTGTAAATGCAGCTTAAAATGAAACAGACCCTTTAGGTTGAGGATCTCAAATGAGGGTTGCTTCAAAGTCACCATTTAAAGTGCTATTCAGGAGGGAAAATAAAGATAAAGTTGCCATGGGAACCTCCATAACACCTGGCACAGCACCTCTGGCTCACAAGCTGTATTTTAAAGAAACGCAGGCAGTAGCTGATGCTTTTAGTCAATCTCTGGGGCCAATTGTGCTTTCCTGATACACAGTGAGAGAATATTTACTGACATGCATCAATTTTTTTATGAGGCAGAAATTATGAAAAAAAAGTGAAGTTTCTCATAGCCCAAATACATTTTTATTATACCCTAAATGTTTCATATGGAACCGTATATTTTCTTTTTCCCAATCATTTTTGTTTCTGGTGCAATATAGGAGAGATCTGCCCCTTAAATGTAATATTTGCAGCTTGCACAGATAGTTGGTATGGGAAACGGGTCACAAATTTAAATTCATGGAATGTCAAGTTTGTAAGGATGATCTGTACAGACACCACACACCGTAAAGGGAACCACACTGAAGTCAGAAATCAGGGTGTGATTCTTGGCTTTAACATTAGCCAGCTGGTGTGTCTGCTCTCTGACTTTCAGCATCTTCATCAACTACATCCATTACCTGTAAAAATACCTGTATCATCAGGTGATTGTGAGAATTTCATTAGATTATTGGAAAATAAAAGCCTTTTTGTAAACTGTAGAGGGAAGAGAACGAAATGCATTTATTGAGTGCCTAGTATATGCTAGACACATATAAGCGACATAACATTTTTGATGTGTGAAATGCAAGGCAAACAAGTCATAGATGAGATTGTATAGGTCGACAGGAACAGATAACATAGGACCTTGAGAGAAAGGGTGGATTTCACAACTGAAAGCCATTCATTTTGAGCAGCAGAGTTACATGTTCAAAATTGGATCTTTGAAAGGTCCCTTGGAACAACGAGGGAGGTGGATAGAGACAAAGGGACAGGAGGAAGAATGGTGGGGAGGTTCTTACAACACACAGCCAAGGAGAGAAATGGTGGAGGAAAGATACCGTTGTTAATGATGACTCTGTGAACGAGGTGGGTGATATGGTCTGGCTAATGGTTCAGTAAATAAATTACTGTCTTCTCAAATGGTGGCCATTATGGGCTAAATTGTATCCTCCAAAAAGGTAGGTTGAAGCACTAAACCTCAAAGCTTGTGCGTGTGACCATTTGGAAACTTAAGTACATACTCTTTGCATATGTACTTAAGATGAGGTTGTATTGGTGCACCCTAAGCCAATGACTGCTTTTCTTGTACAAAAAGGAACATAGAGACACAGACACACAAGGTGAATGCCATGTTATGACAGAGGCAGAGACTAGACTGATGCATCTACAAGCCAAAAAATGCCAAGGATTAACAGTAACCACCAGAAACTAGGAGAGGCAAGGGAGGCTCCCCCGCCAGAGTCTTCAGAGAGAACATGGCCTCACTGACCCCTGGATTTTAGACTTTTAGCCTCTAGAATGGACATAGACTAAATTTATGTCGTTCTAAGCCAACAAGTCTGTGGCCCTTTGCTACAGCAGTCCTGGAAAATTAAAATGGTCACAGTCACACACAGAGAAAAAGAAGTCAGTCGACAATTCCTGGTAGTTCTGGTGACGCTCTATCTGCTAAGAAGTGCCCCCACAGAGTGGATACTGGGGTGTACTACTAAGGTCTTACTTTCAGGACAGAGACTCTTATTATGCCCCTACCCCACCTTTGAGCGTTGACTGCTGAGAGCTCATAGGTATGTCCCTCTCGGGAATTGCCCCGAGCTGAAAAGAGCTGTTTCAGCCCATATTTGTCCTTTTCTCTATATCTAACACATATCTATATACTTGTTCATGTGGGGTAAAAAGACCCCTTGACTCCATTCAGGACATCTCTACGGGGCCATTCTAGCTCCCGATATCCTCGTGAGCTCACCTGAAGTCTCTGTTGTAATTACATCGCATCTCAACTTCCCTCTCAGTCCAATCCAGCTTGGCTTATTTCCTTGCAAATTTCCTTCTAAGAGCAATATACTTCCTGCACACAAACCTTTATCTCAGAAACTTCCTCCAGGGACCTGAACTTAAGAAACCTTGTAACATTATTTCCAACCTCACTAATGGGATATTGGCTTTTAGCCATAATCTCAGATTGGCATCTGTAAGAATCCGAAATGTCTTCCTGGACAATAACCCAAAGGTATACAAATTAAAGTAAAAGTCCCTCTACAAAGGTAAATTTCCATACAATTTTCAAAAACTCTGATATGAAAATAAATCTGATTCTACCTGCATTAAGCAAATATTAGAAAATGCACGCTACACTCTAGCCTAGGGCACGGAGTAATCCTGCAAGCCATAATATTTTATCCCTCAGAGCCACCACCATTAGCAAATGTCATCATAATCCATTGCAGACTCATGGAGAGATTATGACTCGGGCCAACCTGAGGAGTTGAAAAAACTGGAATTTATAATGATAATGAAAACCAGCCTGGTGAGAATGAAAATAGCAAAAAGTTTATTAAAGTTCCAGAGACAGATAGAATTTGAACCACACAAGGCACTAGAGACAGAACAATATGAAGAAATGTCTTAGCTCTACTCATCTGGGCTGAGTCACCAAATCTCTTTACCAACAGGAATTTGATTTGGGGGCAAGGGTTAAAGGATAAAGAGGCAAGCTGAAGGCAGAACTTGGCCTTTTAATTTTAAGGATCCAAGCATCTTCATACACACCAAACCCTAACTGGTTATAATTTTGATGTGCAAAACTATAATTGTCAAAACTGTTTGTCCAGGACTCAATATGTCAGGAACTATGCTAAACACTTTCCATGGATTCATCACTTATTTCTCACAGGACTCTATAATTTGGATTATCTTATTGTTCTTATTTTGCAGAGAGAGTAAATGAAGCAGAGGAAGGTAGAACAATTTGCTCAGGTCTTACTTCACACCCCCCACCCCAGCTCCCTTTGGTAATGACAGAACTTGGAGTTGGATCGTGGGGCAGCCAGGCTCCTAAGATCTTCCTCTCAATCCCCACATTTTACTCACTCAGAAATACCTCTCTCTAATCCTTTTTCTCTGCACTATTTTTATCTTCTTTTCACCTGGCTTCTACACACAATCACTTACTGGTTTATCTTCTTCTTTCTTTCTCCTTTCCATCCATCTTAGGGTTTGAGAGAGTATATACAGAAAGTCCCCTTTTTCCCCACCAAGTTAGAAACGCAGTAAACAAGAAATATATCCACAAGTCAGATGGAGATGACTACATCAGCTTTGTTCCTAATAAAACCTAGAATGTAAAACAAGGCTTAGGCCTGGGGGCAATTAGGTTGACAATAATCTTCTAAATTGCATTTATGCTCAAAACTGCAGGGTAAATGGTGAGAGGGCAGTCTTTCCTGTTATTATCTCCCCAAAGCAGACATCAGATAAATATTGTCCCTTCTTGGCCAGGCGTGGTAATCACCCCTGTAATCCCAGCTCTTTTGGAGGCCGAGGCAGACAGATCACCTGAGGTCAGGGGTTCAAGAACAGCCTGGCCAAAATGGTGAAAACACGTCTTTACTAAAAATACACACACACACACACACACACACACACACACACAATTAGCTGGGTGTGGTGGTGCACACCTGTAGTCCAAGCTACTCAGGAGGTTAAGGTGGGAGGATCACTTGAACCGCAAGGTAGAGGTTGCAGTGAGCCAAGATCATGCCATTGCACTTCAGCATGGATAACTGAGCAAGACTCCATCTCAAAAAAATTAAAAAAAAAAAAAAAAAGTTTGTCCCTTCTCTTTAGGCAAACAGATCTGAAAAGCAGGAAGAGAGAGAAAGCTTCTCCCAGGCAAGGAAACAAGTGTTCTTCTCCAACCCACTTCCATGTAACCTCACTTTTGACCCTGTCTTTCCCACTTACAAGCCTTGACTGGTCTACCAATCCCTTCAAGGTCAAATTCAAGCTCCCTAGTGAGATGTTGAAGGCCCTTCCTCCCTGTGGTCATCACTTGAGCTATTCACTAAGCTCCTCTCCTGGGCCTATTGGAAAACTATACTTCAAGATCATATACTTCAGGTCATGTGGTAAAGAAATGTGAACAGAAGTGACATGTGCTACTTTCAGGTAGAATCCTATAAGGACTGGTTCCTTCATCATTTTATTGTCTCTTTGCCATAGTGAATGATGAGGATCCAGACGGTAGAGGGACCACCACCCCAAGTCAGGACAACACAGAGCAGAGCTCCTATTGACCCGTGATGAATCTGTGGCTCAGGACAGAAATGGACATTTGTTGTTTTAAGCCACCAAACTTTCAAGGCTCTTTGTTATTGCAGCATGGCCTAACTCATCCTGACCTATGCACTCACCACCTCCCAATTCCTTTCCGCATGCTACAATTTCTAAACACAGAGGATGACTTCTCACCTCCATGTTTTGGCTCATACTAGTCACCCTGTTTACCTCCATTTGCATGTCCTCCAACATTCAACCAACCTCCAACACCTCTTCCAAACCCAGATCAAAAATTACCTCCTCTGTGATGAATCCTGAGTCTCCTGGAGGCAGAAGTCAATGTTCTCTCCTTTGAACTCAGCTCAGAAAACACTTAATGAATGACTGAGTGGGGGGTTCCTGACCAGAACAACTGAGTGGAAGTCTATGACCAGACATGACTTGTCTACCATCTTTTACAGATTAAGGATCCTCAGCCTGAGTAAGCTTGTAGTCTTTTCTTTTTCATTCGAAGCAATGTCAATTCTTCCTGCAGACTGAGCAGGAGCATGTTAACCACCATCCTTCCACACTGCAGGGTGCCAAGCTTGCCTTTAGCCCAAAGGAGGGACTTGGTATTTTCCTCAAGGCATTCAGTGCATGTGCCAAGTATTTTGCTTCAGGAGCCAGGGAGGAGCCGCAGAAGCAGCAGCAGAAGGGGAAGAGGAGGCACATGGTGCGGCATATGGTGTCAGTGGCACCTTGCCAGGGATAGCAGCACTTACACGTTGGCCATGGGCAGAAGCTGGAGAACAAATTACACTTCTCCCTTTGGAGAAGGAGACAACATGAGACTGGGTGTCATGCCAAGACCACAGTGAAGTGCTAAATATAGATGGATCCTTCTGTCTTGAGCAGTGGTTCTCAACCCTGACCACAGATTAAAAATTACCTGGAGAGCCTTAAAATATTTCAGTGTCTAGGCAGCATTCCAGACTAGCTAGATCAGACTCTCTGGGGGTGGGGCCCAGACATCAGTATTTTTTCAAAACTCCCTATGTGATTCGTGGGCAGTGGAGCTTACAAACCCACTCTTGAGCACAGTGTTTATCTGGTCTTCCCAGGAGACCCCAGGAGGTGGATGGCAAGAGTGCGTGGTTTACTCTGCTTTATGTCTTCTATCCTCAGCACTACCTATATTCCATAAAATTGTGATTGTATAAAGTCAGGGATAGAGGAGTTAGTATTTTCTGAGTGTCCCTTATGTGGGAAATTTTGGTGGTATATCCCTTACACACATTGTTCCATTTCATTATCACCTCGATCCCATGGGATGGCCACCCCCTTTGAGAAATGAGAAAACTGAGGCTTAAAAAAGTGAAATCATGTTCACACAGTTAACAAGCAGCAGTCAGGATTCAGTTCAAGGTCCCTTTTCTTCTATACCACTACTTTTCAGAATACAGTGGTGTTTGAGATGCTGCAAACATTTGATTCAAGCAGCATTTTGAGTGTACATTTACAGTTTTCAAAGCCATAACAGAAAAGCACACAAAAATTTGTCTCATATACCACACTGCAGCACACTAGAGTCTTCCAGTGCATTGCTGTGCACTTCTTTGTTAATTCATGTCTGTGCAGACTCCTGAGAAACAATTCCCTTACCTCTGTATTTACCATTGCATTTGTCCATTCTTATGCTGCTGTGAAGAACTACTGGAGACTGGGTAACTTATAAAGGAAAGAGGTTCAATTGACTCACAGTTCTACATGGCTAGGGAGCCCTCAGGAAGTTTTCAATCATGGTCAAAGGCACCTCTTCACAGGGTGGCAGGAGAGAAAATGAGTGCCAGCAGGGGAAATGCCAAACACTTATATCTGCTTATAAATGTTCTCAGATCCCCTGAGAACTCACTTACTATCAGGTGAACAGCATGGGGGAAACCACCTCCATGATGCAATCACTTCCCACCAGGGTCCCTCCTACAACACGTTGAGGGGGAAACCACCTCCATGATGCAATCACTTCCCACCAGGGTCCCTCCTACAACACGTGGGGATTATGGGAACTACAATTCAAGATAGGATTTGGGTGGGGACCAACCATGAACGTCTGGAAAATGGGTATGCTGATTAGAATGACAATGAGGTTTACAGTGAGTTTGAGGGCTTCTGTAATATGACTAAGCTCTGATGGGCAGGTCACAGTGTTTCCAGCCTTCCATTGCAGATAAAGTGTCCACAATGAACCTGGAACTTAAGTTCTGGTCCAGTCTGGCAGCCTTGAAACTCATAAAAATGTTCATTTGATAATTAAGTCATGTTCCAAAATACTAGATAATGGGGATTCTAAATCCATGAAGGAACCTATGCCTTTGACTTCCTCCATTCACTCTTCTTTAATTTTTTTCTTTATTTTTGTCGGACTCGGTTATTTCAGATAACCACGGAATACTATGCAACCACTAAGAAGAAGGAAGTCATGTCCTTTGGAGCAACATGGTTGAAGCTAGAGGCCATTATCTTAAGCAAACTAACACACACACACACACACACACACACACACATAAAAAAAAAAAAAACAAAGACCACATGCTTTCATGTTTACATGGGAGCTAAACATTGAGTATGCATGGACACAAAGAAGGGAACAACAGACATTGGGACCTCCTTAGGGAGAAGCGTGATGATGGAAAAACTACTTATCAGGTACTAAGTTTATACCTGAGTGGTAAAATAATCTGTACACCAAACCTCCATGACATGCAATTCACCTATATAATGAAGTTTCCTATGTATACCTGAATATAAAATAAAAGTAAAAAGAAAAAAAAAGAAATGGCCAACTAAATATGAATTAGCAAAGTACTGCCTGTGTATTTCACATAGGAGCATTTAAACATAATCTCCATTTTTCTTAGAGTGTTAAAAATTTTTAAATCACTGCTCTGGATTCGGCTGCTTCCCCAAACAAAAATTTTAATGCATAAGAATTAAAGCCACCTTGCTAGAGGCTGAATGTTTGTGTCCCCCCAAAATTAAACCTAATCCTCAATGTGTTAGTATTTGGAGATGGGCATTTTGGAGGTGATTAAGTCATGAAAGTGTGGTCACCCCCTCTGCGTTCTTCATAAATGGGATTAATACCCTTATAAATAAGATCCCAGAAAGCTCCCTCACCCCTTCCATGATGTGTAGTTATAGCAAGAAAGAGCCACCTATAAACCATGAAGCAGGTGCTCGCCTGACAGCAAATCTGCCAGCAGCTTGATCTTGGACTTCCCAGCCTCCAGAACTGTAAGTAATAAATTTCTATTGTTTATAAACTCTCCAGTTTATCACATTCTGTCACAGTGGCCTAAACAGACTAAGGCACACCCTATGTAAAGAGGAAGAAATAGTTTACTAAGCAGCTAAATGATGACACAGAGAGAAAGTGTGTGTGTGTGTGTGTGTGTGTGTGCGCACGTGTGTGTACTCATGGGCCTACAGGTATTCACCTATATGCAGATATGTATTGCACACACTCATCACATTACAAATACTACTTAGATGTAACCAAACTCTTCTCAGTGGGGCTTGGTAAAGTAAACCATACATGGGAAGACCTGAGGCACTGCCAAAGCTCTAGTTGTGACTTCTTTTTTTCGACTGATTCTGGCTTCCAATCCACCTTTGCATCCCACTCTGATCCATATCCCATACCCACCCACTCAAGACCAATCACTTCCTTGTGGGAAAGGGAGCTGATATATTAATTGCATGAGGATCTTAGTCTCTTTTAAGTGAGAAAGTTCTTAATTCCCCAGAGGGTCTTCATTGATACCACCTACCTTGAAACATAGCACATTCCTTTTGTGATATTTGTGCAGCTCTATCACTGTCTGCCCATGTGTCATTATACACGTCGTGAGAATCAGGGCTTTCTAGGTGTAGCACTCCTCCCCGCTACTTTGCCCCGATAATGCATCACAAAACCCACACTATGAACCCAGAACTAACGGCTGGGCCTTTTCCAGGTAGCTCATGAGACTTTTGACCAAAACAGGGAATCCCAAACACTGGCCCTGTTTGCGTTATTTATGTGTTCTTAGATAAATCACTTCGCACCTCTGAGCTACAAAGTTCTCGCTCCAAAATGTAGACAAGAATCCCTGCATTGCAAGGTTGCTGTGAGCTTTGAATGATTATGGAAGCAATGTGCTAGAATACAGATTTGCCAGATAAATTTAACACTTTGTATTAAATCGTTGTTGATCTTTTTAAAACCTCAGCTTCTTTTCTTTCAAGCATTATCACATTGGTTGGGATATTTTGCGTGTTCTTCAAAGTTTTTACTTTCTACCAAAAAAAAAAGTTTTTTAAAAATTATGATGCTTTACTAAAAGTTTTCTAATTTCTTTCTTGACAGATAATATTATCTAATGCCTGCTGTTCTTGGTGCATTATATTGAGCACCTGGCATTTTTTCCCACCTAAAAGAGTAAATTTGAGGCAGTTTTCAGCCTTTTACCATTCATTCTCCCTCTCACAATTTTTAACACTCTTTAAACCAAAAAAAAAGTTTTCTCTTTCTTTTCCATAGTTCTTACCATATAACTTGAACACATACTTAAGCAAGTTTCTAGTCCCATCTTATGCTACTAGATGGAAATTAAAGTGGAAAAGGATGACTGACAAACTCACTTCACTGTCTACTTGCTGAGTGACACACAAGTAGATGAGGGATTACAAGTCATCTAGCCCTCAGCTGCTGCAAAGTGAACAAAATCACCCAGTACCTCTCAGGCTTTGTGTGAGGAACCAATGACATTCTGGAAGAAAAAAACAAAGTTTGGAAATTGTTCTGTACATGTGCTCTCCTGTATTTGCCGATCTTCCCAGGAGGCCAGAGTCCTAAGCAGAGAAAAGCAGGGTTTTGCACAGAAGCATAACGTGGGAAATGCAGGGCCCACATTCCCTGTGGTTATTTATGTCTATAGCCTCTAAGATTGGAGGCTTGGCTCTGCACAGAAACGCTATCTTTACTAATGTCATATTCAGCACTTTTCCAGCACTGCAGACCTTTCTGGGAAAGCAGTTTACATTTAAGCTAGTTAGGAAGGAGACCCTGCAGCTACGACACTACAAGAATTTCATTCTGTAAACTTTCTGAGCCCCGCCCTGGCCTTCAGTCATCTTATCCCCGACATATGTGTAAGACTTATCTATATGCTAGGCACCTCCTAGGTGCTGGGGATACAACAGAGAGTAAAACAAACGAAAAGCAGGTACCTGCTCTCATGATGCTTACGTTTTCACAGAGGCACAGACAATGGAAGAGAAAAACATTTTCAAGACGATTTCAGAAAGTAAAAAGTATTATGAAGAAAACAAAATGGGGTCATATGATAAAAAGGGATGCAGAGTTATTTTGATGGATGACCAGGGATGGGCTCCCTTTGGAGGAGTTATTCAAGAGGTGAAAATGAGTATGAAAATAAATTACCGATACTGTTGAGAGTTTGGCAAGATGGAATGTAGGAAATGAGCACAAACTTTTTAAGCAACTAGTATGTGCTGGGGACCATGCTCTGTTCACACTTTCACTTATTTAATCTTCCCAAGCCACCATGGCAGCAACTATGCCAACTGTGGTTGCCAAGAGCAACAGATGGCACACAACAAGTAAACAAGACAATACTACCTTGTCAATACTACCCTACCAAAAATAGAATGAATGAAAATGAAGATGAATGAGACAGAATTTATCAATCCCATTTTATGAACAAGGACGCTGAGGCTCTAAGAGACTGGATTTTTCAGGACCACACAGCTGCAGATTACAGAGCTAGAATAGTTGATCCTTGGCCTGTCTTTAAAATGTCTGATATTTCATTTCATTAAATAAAATCATAATTTATTTACTAATACTTTATTTAGGGCTACTCATGTTTATAAAGTGAGGTCAGCCTGCAGATTTTCTTTCTCATACTACCTTGTCAACTTGACATCAAGGTCATTCTAGGCTCATAAAACATACTGACTTGATTTCCCTATGTCGTTATAAGTTATTGGTTATTGTGCAAAGTAGAGATGGTCTACTGTTGACTATTTGGTGTAAACCACCTATAGAATCCTTCTAAGCAAATGTTTATTAAGGATAGGAGGTAGTTTTGACTATACTGTCTTTAGCATGTGAATGTTTGTCCCTTCCGGGTCAAATTCTGTCCTATAATTTAAGGACACACAAATGAAAATAAAACTCCTTTTTTGAATTCAATTTTTGAACAGTAGTCTATTTATTCAGTTAGTGTTTACTAACTATCTATCACATGCCAGGAATTATTTTAGGCACCCTGAATACTGCAATAAACAAAACAGATAAAAAGGTTTTCTGCCCCGATGGTGCTTATATGCTAGTAAGGGAGACAGACAGTATACAAAAAAGTAAAAAATAAAAATGATTAGAATGTTCTAGTAATTTACAGAAATAAAGCAAGGAAGGGAAATAAGAAGTGTGATGCAGAATAAGGGTTGTATTTTTTTTTTTTTTTTTTTTGAGACAAAGTCTTGCTGTTGTTGCCCAGGCTGGAGTGCAATGGCATGATCTTGGCTCACCGCAACCTCCACCTCCAAAGTTCCAGGAATTATCCTGCCTCAGCCTCCCAAGTAGCTGAGATTAAAGGTGCCTGCCACCATACCAGTCTACTTTTTGTGTTTTTAGTAGAGATGGGGTTTCCCCATGTTGGCCAGGTTGGTCTCAAACTCCCGACCTCATGTGATCCACCCACCTTGGCCTCCCAAAGTGCTAGGATTACAGGCGTGAGCCACCGCACCCAGCCAGGGTTGCACTTTTAAATAGGTTAATCAGAGAAGGCCACTCCGAAAGTTGATATTTAGGCAAAGACTTGAAGGAAGGAAGTATTGTAGAGAAAGGGAAGGCATAAGCCAAGTCTAGAAATGGAAGCACGTGTGCCACATTTCAGGAGTAAGAAAGAGGTCAGCATGGCTAGAAGATAATGGACTAGAATCCTCTAGGCCTTTGCTCTCCCATGAAAACACTGAATTAAAAACAATATACAGACACAATAACTTTGTGAGAGCTACAAAAAAAAATCTGCTAAGAAGCTTCAGCCACTAGGAAAACCACTAATCAAGAAAAAACTTTACCCAAAATGAAAAAGTTGTTGTCTTTTGCTCACCCTTCCTCCTTCCCCTACTCATTATAGCATAGCATGGCATAATATGAGGAAAGCTGCCCAATTCCCAAGCTCCTCCTTTGGGATGGAAGAAAAATTTGGAACTCACATGCAATGTTCTGATTTACAACATTATCTGAAAGCTGCTCTAGGGATTAGTGTCTGACTTAATTGACTTGAAGGACTCATGAGAATAGTAGCATAGTTTGAGTACCAGGTCGTAGGTTGCTGAAAGCATCAGTGGGTGCTATGATATGTTAGAACTGCAGGGAATCTGAAGTCCTTTGGGCACCAGGGAGCAAAACATATGGGCAGAAGAATATAATAGCCACCCTAGGCTTCTGAGAAGAAGCAGGGGTAAGTTTTGGGGGGAAATTAAGAAATTTAAAGCAGCAAATTATTGTTACCAGGAACTGAAATAAAAGCATATGTATGAGATACATCTCTAGAAAAAATCTGAAAGGACACACAGTCTATATGTCATAAAGATCTTCCTCTGCACAAAATTAGCCCATAAAGACTGGAAGAGGCCATTGTTTTTTCAAATGCCCAAATCTCAACAATAAAAAAAAGTCATAAAGCATACAAAAGAACAGGGAAACATGGCACATTGAAAAGAATAAAACAAATCTCCAGCAACAGACCGTATTGAAATGCAGGCCTCAGAGACACTTGACTAAAAATATAAAACAACTTTCTTAAAGATACTCAAAAGCTAAATGAGAACACAGATAGACAACTAAATGGAATCAGGAAAATAATACGCAAGCAAAATAATGCCATTAACAAAAAAATAGAAACTATTTTTTAAGTGCCAAACAAAAATTCTGGAGCTGAACAGTGCAATAACTGAATTTCAAAAATGCACTAAAGGAGTTCAGCAGCAGGCTAGAGAAAGCAGAATAAACTTGAAGATGGGTCACTTCAAATTACCAAGTCAGAGAAGAAAAAAAAAGTGAAGAAAAGTGTAAAGAGCCTAAGGGAGTTATAAGACATTATTGTATACATTATGGAAGTCCCAGAAAAAGAAGAGGGAAAGAAAGGGAAAGAGAGCTTATCTGAATAATGGCCAAAAACTTTCCAAATTTGAGAGTAGAAATGAATATACTAATACAAGCTCAACGAAGTCTAACCAGAAAGTACTAAGAAACCCAAATCAAACACAATATAGTCAAACTGCTATACATCAAACAAAAAGGAATCTTGAAAGTAGAGAGATAAGCAACTTATTATATACAATCCTCTATAAGATTATTAGCAAATTTCTCACCATAAACCTCAAAGGTCGGAAGGCAGTGAGATAATATATTTAAAGTACTGAAAGAAAGAAAAGTCAATGAAGATTACTATATTTGACAAAAACCCCCTTCAAAAGCAAAGGAGAAATTAAGACTTCCCAAATAAACAAAAGCCGAGGGAGTTCATTACCGCTAGAGTTGTATCAGTCAGATGGTGAAAACGCTAAGGGGTTAATCTCCAGAATACAGTCAAGTGTTGCTTAACAACAGGGGTACATTCTGAAAAATGTATCATTGGGCAATTCTGTCAGCGAGTATAATGGAATGCACTTATACAGACCTAGATGGTATCACCTACTACACACCTAGGCTCTATGAGGGTAGCCTAGTGCTCCTAGGCTAAAATCTGTACAGCATGTGACTGTCCTGAATACTGGAGGCAACTGTAACACAGTGGTAAGTATTTGTGTGTCTAAATATATTTAAACAGAAAAGGTGCAGTAAAATTATAGTACAAAAAACAAAAACATGTAACATCGGTATACGGCATTTTCCTTGAGTGGAGCTTACAGGACAGAAAGTTGCTCTGAGTAAGTGAGTGAGTGATGAGTTAGTATGAAGGCCTAGGACATTACTGTACACTATTGTAGACTTTATAAACACTGTGCACCATATACACCATGGAATATTATGCAGCCATCAAAAACGATGAGTTTGGGTCCTTTGTAGGGACATGGATGAACCTGGAAACCATCATTCTCAGCAAACTGACAGAAGAGCAGAAGATCAAACACCGCATGTTCTCACTCATAGGCGGGTGTTGAACAATGAGAACACATGGACACAGGGAGGGGAGCACTACACACTGGGGTCAGTTGGGGGGAAATAGGGGAGGGAGGGTGGGGGGTGGGAAGCTGGGGAGAGATAGCAAGGGGAGAAATGCCAGATGTAGGTGATGGGGAGGAAGGCAGCAAATCACACTGCCACGTGTGTTCCTATGCAACAATTTTGCATGTTCTTCACATGTACCCCAAAACCTAAAATGCAATAAAATAAATAAATGGGGAAATATAAAAAATAAAAAAATAAACACTGTGCACTTATGCTACACTAAATTTACAAAGAAAATTTCTTTTTTAAATAGTAACAACTTTATCTTACTGTAACTTTTTCGTTTATACACTTTTTAATTTTTAACTTTTATTCTTTTGTAATAACACTTGGGTGCCAAGAGAGGGACAGCGGGTTGGTGGGCGGAGGTCAGGGAGGCATAACATGGGGAGAAATGCCAGACATAGGTGATGAGGGGATGGAGGCAGCAAACCACATTGCCATGTGTGTACCTATGCAACAATCCTGCATGATCTGCACATGTACCCCAGAACCTAATGTACAATAAAAAAAGCAATCACATTGTACAGCTAAACAAAAATATTTTATTTCTTTATATCTTCATTCTATAAGCTTTTTTAAACTTTTAAAATTTTTATTTATTTTTTTTTTACTTTCTAAACATTTTTCTTTAAAACTAAGACATAAATACGCACATTTGCCTAGTACTACATAGGGTCAGGATAATCAATATCGCTTTCTTCTGCCTTCACATCTTGTCTCACTGGAAAGGGCACTAACCTATATAAAGCCATCACCTCCTATGGTAACAATACATTCTTCTGGAATACCTCCCGAAGGACCTGCCTGAAGCTCTTTTATAGTTAACTGTTAAAAAAAAAAATAAGAGAAACTCTGGCTATGTTGCCCAGGCTGGTCTTGACTCTTGGGCGTAAGGGAGTTCCTTCCCTCCCAAGTAGCTGAGATTATAGGCACGTGTCACCAAATCTTATAAAACATTTTTTTCATAAGTAGAAGAAGTACATTCTAAAATAACAATTAAAAGTATAGCATGGTAAATACATAAACCAGCAACATAGTTATTTATTATCATGACCAAAAATAAAAATGCAACATATAAAAATGTACAGCATGTAGCTAAAGGAGTGTTTGGATGGTAATTAGTAGTTTCGAATGCATCCTAAAGCAGAATAAATACATCAAAAATAAATAACCTAATGTTCTACCTTAAGAATCTGGAGAGGAAGAATAAATCAAACACAAAAGAAGTGGAGTACAATAATAGTAATGATAAGAACAGTAAATCAATAAATTCGAAAAGCAAATAGAGGAAATCAACAAGACTAAAAGTCAATTCTTTGAAAAGATCAGCAAAATGTATGCACCTTTAGTAGAATGACTAAAGAAAATAAAAAGACACAAACTACCAACGGCAAGAATGAAGAAAGGAACATCACTACAAACCTACAGAAACAAGATTGTAAGGGAACATTGTAAACAACTTTATGCCAACAAATTAGACAACTTAGGTAAAATGAACAAATTCCTAGACAGACACAAATTACCCAAACTAACTCAAGAAGGAATAGAAAATCGGAATAGACATATACCAAGTAAAGAAACTTAATTAGTAATTTTAAATCTCACATAAAAAAGCCCAGGCCCAGATGGCTTCACTGGCAACTTCTATCAAACATTCAAGGAAGAAAATACTACACAAACTCTTTCTAAAAATGGGCAAGCATGGAAAACTTCCCAATTCATTGTATGAGGCTGGCGTTACCTTGGTCCCAAAGCAAGATTAGACATCATAAAAAAGGAAAACTACATCAACATCTCTCAGGAACACAGACACAACAAATATTAAAATATTAACAAACTGAATCTAGCAACGACAAAAAGGCAGGTTCTGTAGATCGGTGCTTCTTTCTTGCCTAGAAACCAGCAGGACCCTCAGTAGTGACCACCTGAGAGGCCTTTTAGCTGATGCCATTGATGTCCCATCATTTGGGACCCAGGAAAATAATGCTCTTGGGGCCTTTAAGTATTCATGGACAATAACTGGTGATAAATATCCCAGATTTCTTGCCCTTTGACTGAGATGACTCTGGGGCATGTTTTACAGTCTCTCAGGCTGGCCAGTGGGATTGTGCCTCAGCAGAAGACTGTGCTAACCAGTTCACGAACACCCCGTGTATGTGCTTTTCTCCCTTTCCTGTCCCACTTCCCTACCCAACACTGGTGCTTCCTGGGGTCATTTCCCAAAAACTTTGAGTACTCGCATCCTGGTCTCCAGTTCTACTTCCAAGACGACCCTCCTTACCAGCTCCTTTCGGCTATGGCCCAAGCTGAAAACAGCGCAGGAGAAAGTTTCCCACAATTTTTAATGAAGTTATTCAGCTTGAAGCCAGAAAGACAGATGGCACCTCCGGTTGTAACTGACTTTCCCAAGAAAAGCCTATAAGGAGAAAAATTCGTTTGTGTAGAGAAAGAGAAAATTCAGACACAGAAGGAATTGAGGTGCCTTCGGGATTTGGCTTTCATAGTTCTATAGGCAGAGCTGATGTGATTGTGGAAATCCAATCTAATCATCGTCTTCATTATAGTAATGACGCTGACCTCACACAGCAAGTACCATGATATGAGGAGACTTATCCCATTTACCTTGGCAATTACCTGATGTTCTCATCATTTTGCAAGCCAGTTTGCATTCACACCCCACCTCCACCCCAAGACCTGGTTGCCCAATTCTATGCATGATCTTCCTATATCCGGGAAGAGATGCAGGATAAGAATCAGGATCCAAAATTATAAGGGTTCATTCTATTATTACTATCTTCCCTTTATACAACATCTCATGCCTATGTGAATGAGTGCTGGGAAGGTATGAAAACAAAAATCTTGTCTCCAGAGTTTTCCCAGACCTGATTTCACCAGATTCACTCTCCTCGTTGACTTCTTCAACAAACATTCATTTGTGCGCCTACTATGTTCCATCTCTGTGACGCGGTGTGGTGGATACATCCTGAGGTGATCACCCACAATGAGTCGCACCCTTATACAACAGAAACTGTGACTGCCTTCTAGCCTATAAGACATAGCAATGGTAATAGGAGGTCACTCCAATGACTATGTAAGACTTCATCCTAGCATACTGGAGTGGAAGAGACTCTCCCTTGCTAATTTGAAAAGAAAGCTGTCATGTTTTGAAAGGGAGCTGCATGGCAGCAACCTGAGTACAGCTTTAGCTGTATGCAACTGAGTACAACCCAGTGGTTTCTAGATGCTGGGAGCAGCTTCTAGCAGCCCTCTTGTTTCTTTCAGTTAAGAAGAAAACAGAGACTTTAGTCCTATAGCCATAAGGACACTGATTCTGCCAACAACCTGAGGGATTTTTGAATCAGATTTTCCCTATGCAAGCTTCCAGAGAAGAATGCAGATCAGCCAACATCTTGATACAGCCTTGTGACATCCTGAGCAGAGGATCCAGCTAAGCCATGCTTAGATTCCTAACCAGTGGAAACTCTGACATAGTGAATGTGTGTCTCCCAAAGCCACTAACTTTTTAATAATTTGTTATGCACCACAGAAAACCAATGCACAGAACTAGGGATAAGCCTTGCTTCTCTAATACTCTTTGACTTTGGATCTAGTTTCCCCATAATCAATCCCAATCATTTTGCTTGACATCCCAAGTTGGATGCATTCCTCAGCCTCTTGCTCTGCAGGATTTGGGTATCTAACAGACAATTGGCAAAAGGAATCCAGCCCATGGCCTGGAAAGACCAAGCTGGCTTGAAGCTGAACTACTCATAGGGAAAGGGAAAGGGTCAGGGCATTTGCACTACCTTGAGAGATGAGTCAACATTGCTAGTGCCCACTAGCATCTGAGTCATCATGTTCTTCCTGAGCACAGTGTTAGACTACATGTCCCAGGCTCCTCGATGGTAATAATACTGGTTTTTGCCAATGGAGTATCAACTTCCAGAAGTGCTATTATCCCCTCTAGGACAAGAGTTTAGAGTGAGTGTGCCTTCTCTACACTTTATTCTCTTCTTCAATTCACCAACTTAAAAAATTCCAATGGAAAATTCTGACACCTTAGAAAATGGTAGAAACATGTGACAGGAGGAGCTTGGGTCCCTGAAAGACTGTATATGGAAACATTTCAACTCCCTCACTATCCGTTGTTGGACAGTTCTTTTCTTTTCTTTTTCTTTTTTCTTTTTTTTGAGACAGTCTTGCTCTGTTGCCAGGCTGGAGTGCAGTGGCGTGATCTTGGCTCACTACAACCTCCACCGCCCGGGTTCAAGCAATTCTCCTACCTCAGCCTTTCAAGTAGATGGGACTACAGGTGAGCACCACCATGCCCAGGTAATTTTTGTATTTTTAGTAGAGATGGGGTTTCACCATGTCGACCAACATGGTCTCGATCTGTTTGCCTCATGATCCACCTGCCTCAGCCTCCCAAAGTTCTGGGATTATAGGCATGAGCCACTGCACCCAGCCAATTGGACAGTTCTATCAGTCAACATTCAACCAGAGAAATAGAATTAGTAGGAGGTATGTATTAAAACATTCATTGCAAGGAATTTGCTTATACTATTTTGGGGCCTGCCTAGAAGCATCCGAATCCTTAGGGCAGGCCATCAGGAAGAACAGTGGAAGTCTCTAGCGCAAGCTAAAGCTTCAGTCAGTCCCCAGGTGGGATTTCTTTTCTTCTTTTTAATTGATACATAATAATTATACATATTTATGGAGTACATGTGATATTTTTATACAAACATACAATATGTAGTGATCAAATTAGGATAATTAGAATATTCATCACCTCAAACACTTATCATTCCAACTTTTATTTGAAATGTTGGAAACATTTCATATTTCATTTTCTAGGTATTTTGAAATATGCAATATTGTTAACTGTAGTCACACTACTGTGCTATCGAATACTAGCAAAACTACTATTAGGTAGATGGGATTTATTCTTCTAGAGTAAATGCTCAACTCTGTTCTTAAGGCCTTTCAACTGACAGAATCAGGTTAAGGTTATCTAAGATAATCTCCACCAGTTAAAGTAAACTGAGTATGGATTTTAATGACATCTATGAAGTACCTGTGCAGTAACATCTGAGTTAGTGTTTAAGTGAATAACTGGGGACTGTTTAATTGAGCAACCCAGACAAGTTGACACAAAAAAACTGGCCATCACATGGTGATGGCAATTTGTAAACACAACTGTGTTATGCTACTGATGACTGGGGTGTGTTTATTGCCACACTGAGGGTAGAGTCCACCGTGGCTCATCTGAGCAAGCTATCATTCTTCAAAGACTCAGTTTTTACTCGTGAAGAGTGGAGATAGTAATATCTCATTTCTGGGCTGTCTATATCCCTAATTAGTAAATACTAGTGGCCCCCAAAGACTTCCAGGAGTCCTTTACAGGACACTGGTAGGTTTTCTCCTCATCAGTCTTTCACCTCATAGCAAGGTACTCTGAATGTACCATGAGGAGCGTGTCAGCCTCCCCATGGCCACAACCATTCCCAGGACAAGCCACTTCATCTCTCACCTGGGCCATAGGCCAGTCTGCTAACTAGCTGTTATGGTTTCACTCTGTGTCCCAAACCAAATCTCCTGTCGAATTGTAATCCCCACATGTTAGGGAGGCTCCTGGTGAGAGGTGACTGGATCATGGGGGTAGTTTTTCCCCATGCTGTTCTCATGATAGTGAGTGATTGCTTACAAGATCTGGTGGATTAAAGTGTGGCACTTTCTCTCTCTCTCTCTCTCTCTCTCTCTCTGTCTCTCTCTCTCTCTCCTCTCTCTGTATGTCTCTCTCTCTCTCACACACACACATACATTCCCTCCCTCTCTTGTTCTTTCTCTCTCCCTCTCTCTCTCCTTCTCTTTCTCCCTCTCTCTTTCTCTCACTCCTGCCACCCTGTAAGACATGCCTCGCTTCCCCTTCACTTTCTGCCATAATTGTAAGTTTCCTGAGGTCTCCCCAACCATGCTGAACTGTGAGTCAATTAAACCTCTTTTCTTTGTAAATTACCAATTCTCAGGTAGTTGTTTCCAGCAGTGTGAAAATTGACTAATAAAGCCCCTCTGGACTTAAAGCCCCCCTGCTTTAAGACAGCCTCCCCATGGCCACAACCCTTTCCATGGTCTGCCCCCGCCAGTTCATCCTCCACGCTGCTGTAGAATGCACTTTCTATGCACAAATTTGACCATGTTATTTCTCTTGTTAGTTATTTCTATCATTCTTTTTTGCTTTTATATAAAGTCTAAAACCTACATTTCAAAAGACACTCAAAACTTCACAGCTTCCATATTTAGCTTCAGTTTCTATCACCTGCCTCCCCCAACTCTGGGTCACCATGCTGTACATTCATTCTACCCACACAAATCTACTCCCATTGCCTGCTAACACCTTACTCAGTTATATTTTTATGCTCTTATTAAAAGTGATTGTGGTCATTTTGATATCCCTAATAATAACTGATGTAAATTTAAGGTTGGAATATCATTACAATCATCCTTCAGGAGATTAGGGCCCCAAGTACTAAATAATTTGTCCAGGATTTATCATCCTGTAAGCCTTAGATCTGACATTCGGACCCAAACCAGCCCAATTCCAAAGCCTAAACTCTTAACCACCACACAAAACCGCTTCCCAAGTCTTCATACCTGTTGTTCTCTCCTTGTAATTTCCAATCTCACCTCCATAATTCTTACCCCTTTCACCTGGGTAACACGTCTTCACCCTTTAAAGCTCAGTTTAAACATCACAATGTCAGTACTGTTTTGCCTTCCCACCACCAAGAACTTGTCCCTCATTCTCCCATGATCAGCTGTGCTTCCCATAGTAAGAGCACCCATCACACTCATGTGTTTTCTCTTTTTCTAACTGTACCCTGACGAATATGCAGTCAACCATCATAACAATCTAGAAAGCAATTAGAGCCTTGATCTCTCCCTATGGGTTCTTAGAAAACTGATCTACAGAAATGCCAATTAAGCTATAGATGCTGCATAAAATAGCCAAGATCTTTCACATTTTGATACCCAGATCCTCTCTGTCATTCAAAAACAATTGGTGTAATGAATACATAAATTACATAAGTCATATGTGTAAACCAAAGATAGACAAAGATAAACATTGTAAGGCAAAGAGTGCAGGCTATTACTGAGAGTGCTCTGTTAAATGGATATATAAGTTAGAAGGTTTAACAGTGCCCAAATCTGGGTGGCACAAAAGGTTGAGAATTGCTAACCAAAAAAGATGATTCTGCTCCCTCCTTTAAGAACGATCTCAGCATTGCTTCCTAAATTGCAAACGTGTTTTGCTCAACAAAGATACTGGAGGGAGAGGAACCAGGTAGGGGGCTAGCACCCTACTCCTAAAATTGATTAAAATGCCTTTTCACAGAGAAATGGAAGTATTCCATTGTATTACTGCTTACCAAATGTTCCGATATTCCTGGCTTACTATCAATCCCTGCAGTAGAATTATATATCTCCGTCTTGTTGAACACAGGGATCTTCACATCTTCACTTGATTTTGACCTGAAATGGGGACTGGCATGATGTTTCTCACTTCAGGGAGAAGTTTTAAGAGCTAGCCATGTCTCTTTCCCCCTCTGCCACAAAAACTGGCACTGTCTCATATAGAAGGTGTTCCATCAGCTTGGGTATCAGCGTAGAGATGCAGAAGCCCCAGGATGATGCATTGCAGAGCAGGTAATAAGACTTTATTGTTGAAAGACACTGAGGTTTTAAAGTCACTTGCTATACTGCAGCATGCCAAGCCTATTCTAACTAAATATATTTGTTCCAAAAGTGGAGTTTCTTCTATAGAAAATAAAATATGTCTTTGGAGACTGGCTGGATGGAAGTCCATGTAGTGCAGAGGTAAAACATTTGGTAAAACTTTCACCTGCCGTAAGAGCCCTGATGAGCTTACAACTCTGGACAAGAAAGAGAAAAGATCAGCAAGAATTGGCCAAATTTTAGCCAAGACTAAAACACACTAGTAAATCTAGAAACAAAAGACCTTGTATATTTTCAGGAGGTACACCTTCTGAAACTCAAACAGAGGGAAAAAAAAAAAAACCCCGAGAAGCGGCAATGGTTGATTAACAGCTAGCCTCCTGGGAAGGGCCAACCCAAGATTGCAGCCATCACTCCTTCTTTTAGCCCTCTGACTTAAGATGGCATATGTGTCTTCTGACTAGGTTGGTGTGTGTGCACACACCTTATATACTCTCTTTCCCTTGAATGTAAGCAGAAACTGTGGTTATAAAGGGGTATCACTCCCTTGGTTATCTTAAGTTACATGGCAAAAGGGATTTTGCAGATGTAATTAAGGTCCCTAATCAGGAAATTTTAAGTTTTGTCAAAAAGTGGATTTTCCTGGGTGGTCTTGATAACCAGGTGAACCCTTAAAGGAGGTTAGAGAAATCTGAGGAATGCAAAATTCTGTGGTTGGTTTTGAAGGTGTAAGAACCGGATGACAGCCTCTAGGAGTTAAAAGTGACCCCTGGAGAAAAGTCAGCAAGAAACCACAGACCTCTATCCTACAACTACATGAGTTGAAAGAGGACCCTGAGCTTCAGAAAGGCACTCAGCCCAGCTGATGCCTTGATTTCAGCTTTATGAGACCCTGAGCAATGAACAGTGTCACACTGCCCAGATTTCTGGCTGACAGAACTAGAGATGACTATTGTGTGTTGTTTTAAGCCAATAAGATTGTGGTAGTTCATTAGACAGCAATAGAAAACTAACACAGCTCTAATAAATTTTTTAGACCAAATTGCTCAGGAAAAAAAAAAAAAAGATCTCAAAGGTTCACTCAGAAAATGGGTAAAAACAACTAAATTTTGAGAGAAAGTCATGTCTCAGGAAGAATTGGGGGTGTAGCTACTGGCATATGTTGTTGACTGAAAGATACTAGCTAAGTTTTTAAGAGTTTTACGTCAAAATAACCACCACTCTAGATAAAAAGCAAAAATTGTAACAGTTTAAAAGTTGTGGGTCATCAACCTTCTATGCAAGAAAGCAAGTGAGAGAGGTATTTAGCTCTCCGGGAGGGCTTGTTCTCCAAAGCCCTCTTCAATTGCCTTGAAGAAGGATCATGGAAAAAGAAGGACATCATCCCAGAGGGTGAAGAACAATAGATATCCCAACCCCACCTAGAAATCTCATGTCTGTCATGCAGGATTACAGAATTGCTATGGGCCAGTGACTGCTGTGTGCCTTTCATTCTTTCCCTTTCCAAAATATAGTATTTATTAAGATTATCCTATCTCTGTTCTGACACTGTATTTTAGGGAGAAATAAACAGATATATTTTTGACTCACATGTGTAGTGATGATATTGGCGTTTCATTCCTATAAATTCATTCCTTATTTTGACTTTGCCACACATACTTACTGATATCCAACTACATCACTAGAGTCTCTTGGCCTGAGGATTCCTTTTGCCAACATGGAAGCCTAGAAGTGCTGAGGAATTAACCCATTTGGGAACATCCCTCAACCAATGACTGATGAGAATCAATTATAAGTATCCAAGGTTCCCGGTCTCTCAAGTGGTATAATGTTGAGTTGTCTGTCTTCACTGGCTCTCATCATTTCTACAATGGGATTTAGATCCAATTCCCCATGCCTTTTGTTGGCTCCCTTGACTACCTTCTGTTTTTATCTCACTTCTCCAATCCTCTAACAGTGTTTTTTTTTTTTTAATTTCCCAGATAAATCACTTGCATGTTGAGTCTCTATCTCAAGGTATCTTTCTAGAGAAACCCAACTATAACAATTGTTTTCTGAATCTAGGTGCTTCATATATGGTAAGGACCATGCAGAAATTATCACACCTCCTGCGGAGCATCTGAACTTTGATATTGAAGCAGAGATTGGCAGGAGGGAGCAGGGGCAATTCTTGACGTCTCTCTTAAGAAGAGGAGGAACTTGAGGGTTTCTGCTTGAAAAGGGGGAAAGGAACCTAATGTCTGATTAGTTCAAAAATGGGCTTTCTCTCTTTGTATTTCCTTTCCCTGTGGGAGGATAGTACATCCCCACCTTAATGAATTTAGGAGTAAACTACATAACTTCTTTGGTCCATGACAGCAGGGAAGAAGTGATGATTCATTTCCTGAGAAAAGCTTCAAGAGTCAGCACACGATTTGCTACATTTCTTTCTTTTCTGCTATACATATGACAATGTTCCACAAAGAGGATTTTCCATCAGCTGGGCCTCAGAGTAGAGATGTAAAAGTAGAATCTGCCTGACCCTAGGATAGACCCAAACTTCTGGTATTGTAAGACACTAAGATTTTAGCATTATTTGTTACTGTGACATAACCTAGCCTGTCTTGACTAATGCAGTGCTCCCAAACAAGAACTTTGGGAAAACAAGGAAGACACAAATACCCAAGAAAAGAGTAAAACTGAAGCTATGCAACCATATTCTCTGAAAATGAGGATACTGCAAAGAGAGGGCTTTGACTCCTGTGATTTGGAAAGAAAATCAATCAGTGTGGCTATTTAGAGGCACAGTAATCATAACAACAAGAGGGCAGAGCAAAATTATGCAAAGGCTATCACTCAAGGAATACAGGAGGATTTTTGTTCTCCCCACAGATGGAGTCGTAAATAGCCAGAATATATTATCACAGGCAATCAGAAAATTGCTGTCAGTAATTTTAAATGAAACTTTGGCAAGTGAAATGTTGAAAAATAAAACTGAGCATGCAAAACTCCCAGTAGTCTTTTGTATATTTTTTAGGGTTTGGGAATCAGGGAACCTGTATCAAGGACTGGCTCTGGCTAATTTAAATAGAAAAATGATTTGCTGTGGTGATATTGAAGAGTTCTTGCATCTGAGAGCGAGTGGAGGCCTGGATTCAGAAGCTATGCAGCCTAGGATAATGTCTTTAAACCACCACACATATTGGCCCAGTAAAGATGCCAGTTTATAACTACCATGGATGAGGACAGACCCAGCAGCTTATACTGCCAATATTAAGGGAATGTTTGTCCCCTCCAAAATTTTATTAAAATTTAATCCCCAATGTGGCAGTATTAATAAGTGAGGCCTTTAAGAAGTGATTGGGTCATGAGGACTCTGCTCTCATGAATGGATTAATGTATCCTTGGATAAATGGGTTAATGAGTTAATGGTTTATGGCAAGAGTGGCATCTGTGATTTCATAAGAAGAGAGAGAACAGAATAGCAAACTCAGACCCCCTCAACACGTGACGTTCTGTGACATCTTGGGACTCCTCGGAAAATCTCCACCAACAAGATTTTTCACAAGCCCACCAGATGTGACCACTTGACCTTGGATTTCTCAGCCCTCATAACTGCAAGAAATAAATTCCTTTTCTTTATAAATTACCCAGTTTTAGGTGTTCTATTATAAGTAACAGAAAATGAACTAAGGCAGGTGATGACACTGAAACTGGAATTTAGATGAAGCTGATACAGCATTTCCCATCCTCTCTTTGCTGGTGTGTCAGTTTCAGCATGAAGGACAGCTCCAAGGTACCGCTAACCTCTGCCCAAAACTGCTGATGGTTCCCAAATGCTTGGTCAGAAAAGTAAATTGAGGCAGCTACAACTAACTTCTGCAATTCTCTGCTAGTTTCAGAAATAGGGTCTTCTTAGTGAAAGCACTGGTCATTGGAATCCATTTCTCCACAGTTTTTCTTGAAGGCTTGAAGCCCAATCATACTGGAGAGTTTATTTTAAAAGTTTCTCAAACCAAATTATGTGCCAGGCAACACTTTACCAGATGAAAAAAATATGTAAAAGGTAAACCCCATTGCCACAACTAACTCATCCCCACAAAAGATTGGTCTGTGTTTTTGGTGTCACTAGCTTGTCTTTCAAAGTTTGAGGTGGGAACACATGAAGGACAAACTCAGTGCCATGCACAAGGGAGCCTAGAAAAAGATGTCGCTTTTAACTTCTATAGTGAAAAGTAGGTTCTGTCTCAAAGATGGGTGAGTCTTCACAAAGAGGAAAAGGGTTCAGCTATTCGGTGAACAAGAATGACAGACAGCAACTTTAAGACCACATCTCTCACACAGAGACTAAATAGGTACAGTCAGAAGGGCCCAGATTTTGATTCAGTCCTTGCTCTTTCCCTCTTAACTGTGTAAACCTTCTCACCTCTGGGACTCGCCTTGTTATCCATAAAATGGGGATTACTGTCATTATTATTGCTACCTATTTATATATACCTCTCTCTTTCTTTATATCTGTTTGTGACATACTCATCTTAAGGGCATTGCTGGATTATGTCTGCAGAAGTCACAAACAATGGTCACAGTACAACGACCACATGTGAGCCACAAACATGTTTGGATTGGTCCATCACACTACTAAAATGTTTTAATTGTCAACCACAAAATATTACAAAAGATCTAGATTTATCTGTGTTTTATAAGTGGAGATCAGATATTCTGATGATTCTTTTCTTTATACATAGAAAGGCTGCCAGTTTTCACCACACACCCTTCATCCCACTTCCCTAAAACCACCTTGCTATTTTTTCTATCTGCCAATGTCAGTCACATAAATGACATAGAAGGAAGCGCCCTGGACTTGATCACAGGGACTCGAGTTTGACTTTTAGTGCTTCCACCTTCCAGTTGTGTGACTTAGGGGCAGTGACTTCATTTTTTAAGTTGTAATTTCCCTATCTTTCAGAATGACTGAGAATACCCTTTGGAATTGGTAACCACACACAAGGAAAGGGCTCCAGAAGCCCTTCATTTCCTCGTTATTAAGCACTCAGTGATTTTCCCAGTCTCACATCTTGCCATGACTCTCCTCATAGTCTATTTTTTGGCAACACTGGACTCCTCTCCCTCTCACTCTCTTGCTCTTGCTCTCTCACTCTCTTCATGGTAATATGCTGTTTCTTTCCAAATGCTGTTCCTGCTTCCTGGATTGTCCTCGTCCTTCTCTTTTCAACTTTTTTCAAAGGCACCTCCTCCGTGAAGCTCTCCATGATCCCCCTGGGCTAAATTGGTTGCTCTTGCAGCTCATGGGGCTCCCTGACTCTTTATGACATACTACCATTATTTCACAGTTTTATAAGTTATCTTTGCATCCGTGTCCCACTAGCCTGAGAACCTTGGATTGTGGGGTCTTGTAGCAAGATCAAGGAGAAAATAACCTAAGCTACTTGGGAGAATCTCAAAATGATAATAGTGAGTGGAAAGGTATATTGCAGAAAAATATACACCAAACGAATAATATTTATAGTCAAGTTTTTAAACATTCAAGAATGTTGTGTATGTTTTAGAAATATACATATGTGGTAGAAGTAAAATGATATGCACTGGAAAGTAAACAAAATTTATATTAATGGTTTCCTGCCAAATACACATGAGACATACAATCGGAATGGCTGTGGAGGAACAGAGACTGGTCTACCCAGAAAGCTTTATTTTTATATGTAATATTCTATTTCTTAAATCTGGATGATATATGATTATTTATACTTTTGCGTGTATGTTAAATATTTTTAAATAAACTTTAAGACAAAAGTAAAGATCACGGGATTTGGAGTTAAACAGATCTTGCCTCTGTTACTGTCAGTGAGACCTAGGCAAGTTACCTTTTGAGCCTCAGTTTCCTCACCTATGAAATGGGAATTAAGAATGCTTCTCTAGGGTTTTGTGGAAATTATTAGAGATTACATCTATGAAGTGAGTGTCCCATGCAGAATCTAGTGCAAATCAAGTGCTCAGGAGATGTATGTTGAATAAATTAACAAATATTAGAAACTATGTGAGATGCTTTAAAATGCTTCTGGGGGCACTTACTTATTTAGTACCTTAATGTCTTTAAAGTAAAAGAAATAAAAGCATTATAGCTGTCTGATTAGTAAATACTTGAGTATTCAAAGTAGACCAAAAGCGTCAAGACGCCTAATTATTCTGTTCCCTCCCAAAGATCATCCTCAATATTTAAGTATGCATAATGAAAATAGAGCACGACTCCTTCAGAAGAAGGGTCATAGTGTAAGGCAGGAGGGCTTCAAACAGGAGGCACAGCCTCCTTGGCATGGCCTTTTGCTGCCAATCACCTCTCCTTTACTCTTGATCAGGAAACTTCTTCAGAAACTCACAGAGTCACAGGCGGTCAGCATGCACATTCTCTATGTGCAGAGAAGGGGACAGTTCCCACTGTGGCAGTTCCCATCCCCTCCTTTCGAGCATGTCAGTTTCGGTTCCAAAGACAGTTCCAAGCAAAGCCGCTGATGACTCCCAAATGCTTTTGAGGGATGTTTGGTCAGAAAAGCAAATTGAGGCAGCTGCAACCAATCTATGCAATTCTCTGCTAGCTTCAGCAATAGAGTCTTCTTAGTGAAACCACAGGTAACTAGAATCCACTTCTCCAGTTTCTCTTTAGAAAAACCATGAAGCCTTGAAGCCCAACCATGCTAGAGAGTTTGTTTTAAAAGTTCCTCAAACTAGATTACATGCCAGGCAACATTTTGTCGGAGGAAAATATTTAAAAGGTAAACATCTAAATATATAAATATATATTTTTCAAGTTAAATACAAGGGATAGCCCTGAGGCAGAGGATAGCTGATTTAGAATAGTAATTTAGGATAGGTGGGCCAGAAAAAGTCTCTCTGAGGGGGTGATATTGAATTTGGATTAAAAGGTTCTGGCCATGCAAAGATTAAGTGAGCACAGTCATGCAGAGAAACTGTGTGCAGAAGCCTGAGGGGAGGAAACAACTGGCCTCAGGGGAGAAAGCATTTCCATAAGAAGGAACAGAAAGTGCAAAAGCTCTGAAACCAGAAAGAGGTTGCCTGTTTGATTAACAGAATGAGAGCAAGGTAGCCTCATGGCTTTCCACAAGAGGAAGAAGACATGCAGTAAGGTCAAAATGCTGGCCAGGACCAGAACAAGTAAAGTTTTAAGTGCCATGGTTTATAGGGGATTTCTTTTCAACAGTGAACCTTGGTTTGGGAATGAAATGGGGTCCAGGATTCTTCCTCAGGACCCCAAAATATCAATGCATACTTTTGTTTGCTTCCTTGACAGCTATAGCCTCTCCCCATGGTCTAGGACATGTCCTGCCGGTCTGAGAATGGCGTGGCTCTTCCCTTTGCATTTCATTTAATAATTGTCTGGACTCAAAGCCCTCTGTACTCCCTAGGGAAGGATAGCGAATTCAAAAAGTGAAAATCAATTTTCTTTTATTCTCTGACTTTCTTCCATATCATTCATGTCCACATATCAGAAGTGGAAAGAAGCCGGGGCAGTGGCTCATGCCAGTAATCCCAGCACCTTGGGAGGCCGAAAGGGGAGGATCACTTGAAGTCAGGAGTTCAAGACTAGCCTGGGCAACATAGAAGGAAGCTGTCTGTACAAAAAAAAAAAAATTAACTAGCTGGGCATGGTGGCACACGCCTGTAGTCCCAGCTATTCACGAGGCAGAAGTGGGAGGATTGCTTGAACTGGGGAGGTCAAGGCTGCGGTGAGCCATGATCACACCACTGCCCTCCAGCCTGGGTGACAGAGTGAAGCCCTATCTCAAGAACAACAAGACAAGACAAGAATAAAGGGAAAGTAAGGGAAGAAGGGAAGGGAAGGGGAAAGAAAGGAAAGAAGAAAGAAAAAGAAAGGAAAGGAAAGGAAAGAGAAAGGAGTTGTAGCAGAAGCTAACACCGAGAACCAAAATAAAAACAGCAGAGATGTGCGTGTGTGTGACATTCTGCCTTTACTACCATACTCAGCTCTTGGCTGCATAACAAAACTCCATCTGCTCCTGGTGGTGGGGATTTCTTCAGACTCACCTGACCTCAAGAGCAACACACACTGCTATACGGTTTTAGCAGGGTACTGCTGGGGCCTGGCCCACCAAGCACGCTTTGCTCCTTTCTTTTTCAGACATAGGAATGACAGAGCCTGAGGCCCAAGAATTGCCAACCGCAACTCCCTCTCCTCTCCAGATCACTGCAGGCAGCCACTCCCATTCTGCCTCTACCTTAGCACCCTTCTCTCTTTCCATCTCTTCTTTGTGGAATTATCACAAGTGATCTGGCTGTGACCATCCTGCCCCCAGGTTTACTTCTCTGAATCTTTATCAATGTGTTTGGAGGTCCTGGACCATCTCTGAAAGCTCAGAGGCCCCAGGGCCAAGGTCTGTGCTGTGAAGATGTCACAGCATTAAAGGCGGACAGCAGCCCTCAGGCAGTGGAGGATCCAGTGGGGTCAGAGCCAGAGACTCCAATGGTCAGCTACTTCATGCCACCCACAGCTCCTTTACGCAGAGAAAACTGTAGTGTTTGGAGTCTCCTCTCACTGAAAAAATAGCATGTCCACCAATCTCCTTGAAAACTGAACCCAAGGCTGAAATGAATCCCTGAAGTGAAATTGGTCTGTCAATATTAGTTACTTTTTCTCCTACTTCTGGGAATATTTATGGCACCAAACATATCAAGAATCATGGAGAAGAACCCAAGCAAACTGACTAATTAATTTTGATAACAAGAGCTTATAATAGCTAAAAAGCACTGTGTACTCAGGATTGATGTACTTTCTAATTTAACTTCTGCAACAACCCTAACAGGTAGGAATGACTATTATCCCCATTTAACAGATGAGGAAAGTAAAGCACAGAGAGCTGAAGCACCTTCTCCAGGCTACCCAACAAGCCATCAAATGTAGAAATGACTTGCTTCCGTCCTCATGCTCTCACCTCCTCTGCCGTGCACAAAGGAGGTGAGAAAGCCTCCAAACCAGTGCCAGTCATGCGGTCTACCCCCACACTGAGAAACGACAGGGATGTAGAGCCAGAGCCAGCTGGTAGGACCATGCAGATGCGAGCAGGGCTGCCTCTCTCAGCATGAGCCCGAGCCCTTGTGCCTGCCAACAGCAGAAATATAGCTAGCTGCTGCTCTCCTCACTCACTCACTCACACTCACCAGCTCAACTTGCCAGACACGTGTGGGTGTAGGCAAGTGAGCCTCAAGCTCCAGAAAGTTCTGTTTTCTCTGCTTAAAATCCAGCACTGCCAGCCCCAGGCATTTTGCTTTTCGTTTTTATTTTGCAAGCTCAACAGAAGCCTCTTCCTTGATGAATTGATGCCATCTGCCCAGGTCCTGGGTGGGAAGTAGACAGGAGAGAAATGAGCCTCAGGGTCATCCTGACCCCACTCACCTGTCTGAGCCCCCAGCAGTGCCCAGTCAACCAGCACCTGGGAACACAACCTCTAGGCAATGGCCCTATACCGGGTCACACACCTGGGCTTGGCTCAGAGACTCCCATAGGCCACCTTCTGGGGATGTCCTGGGGTTCTTTGCTGACCCAGCAGGGAACTCAATGTCTTCTCCCACCATCCCAAAGACTGTGACTGTGTAGCTTCTCGGTGGACAGACCCATAAGACGTCTCAGCTCAGTTTTTAACTAGCTGTGTGGTCCTGGGAAAGCTGCTTCAACTCTGCTGATACCAGTTTCCCCACCTGTAAAACAAAGGGTGGTGTGAGGGTTACGTGAGGGGAGGCGATGTCTGGCACAAAGACCACGCAAATTAATTATCATTAATATTCTGCAGGTACCATTCTAATGAACAATATTATGAAAAATCTTTAATTATCAGGTCGCTTACTCCTCCCAGAGCCTGTCTTCTTAGCCATAAAATACTAATGTTCCTTCCGAATCTGATATGCAACAGCCTATGAGGAGGGGATTGCCCTACCACGTGAGGCTCCTGTGGAGAGGAAATGAATTAATAAAGGTACATGAAGCACCTAGAGCAGCCAGTACATCACAGGGGTGCATGAGGAGGTTACAACACAGGGGTGCATGAAGAGGTTACAACACAGGGGTGAGGGAGGAGGGCACATCACGGGGATGGGGGAGGAGGGCACATCATGGGGATGGGGGAGGAGGGTACATCACAGAGGTGCGGGAGGAGGGGACATCACAGGAGTGAGGGAGGAGGGCACATCACAGGGGTGCGAGAGGAGGGCACATCACAGGGGTGCGGGAGGAGGGCACATCACAGGGG